>NW_027042653.1:0-1116 GCF_035927105.1 Exophiala bonariae | reverse complement strand
AGGACACCCTCCTAGCTTTACTCAAGTACGAGATCTCGTCGTTATCATTCGAGGTATTCCGACGGAGCACTCTAGCATTGGTCAAAACTGGATATCACGATTTATTTAACGTCATCTAGAGATTCGCTCTAAAGTAGGTAAAAAGATCTATAGCTTGCGATTACGGAGCACTACTCCTAAGTTCTTAAATCGCTAGTTTGAGCATTTTAATACTGTTCGAGAGCGATATTCAATATCCTCGAATTATATCTATAATATGGACGAGACTAGTATCGCCTTAGGCGTCTATACCAATTAACAAGTGATTAGTAGGATTGATACTACTCGATCCTATAAAGCAATACTAGAAAATCGTAAATAGGTCTCTATTATTAAGACAATATTAGCGACTAGCCGTCGACTATAGTATCTCGTTATATTTAAAGGAAATATACTCTAATTAACGTAGTTTATAGATCTAGATACTCCGAACTATTTCTATACGATTTCACCTAATGAATGGACTTCAAATACTATCGAATTAGTCTAGTTATCTTAGATATTTCTCCCTTAGATAGTAACGAATGGCTATTAACTCCTTCTACTTAATGGGTATAAAAGCCACGCTATATACGAGTTTATATAGTAATGCCATCTAAATCGAGTAGTATTAGTCTACTTAATCCCTCATTTAAGCCATATTCTCTAGTCACTAGATCTTATATACTTTTCGCTCCTAAAATGCCGCTATCGGGATAAGATTACTAACTTAGCAAGGTACGACGACGCCTTAGTCGTAAAGAAGAGTAGATTTCTCAAAACCTATAAAAAAGCGAGTAATGAGGGCCTCTTAGAGCCTTATATTCGTGCGAGATAGAAAGTAGCTGGTATATATCTATGGGATCCTCGTAAAGTCATTCGATCTAGTCAGGTCCTTTAAACTAGCCAAAATAAGCGAATACTACTAACTACGCTACCATCACGTAAGCAAGCTTAGTATGTATCGAATAATATTTATACGCCACTTACTCGACAGCAAATACAATAGGAAACGAAGTCGATTTCAGCCTAGGAGACTCTTTCTCGCCCAGTACGTCGATTACTCCAAAAAACGGCTAAGGCATTCGACCAGCTACA
>NW_027042652.1:0-1141 GCF_035927105.1 Exophiala bonariae | reverse complement strand
ATATTAGTAAATATTTCGTTAAAGTTAATATCTAGAGTTTATTAGAACTTTTTAGTTATTTATTTAATCTTATAAATAGATCTAGAAGATATCTCTTTCTCTCTTAAGACTTAGCGAGCTTTTAGTACTCTTTTTTTTAGTAGATTTTAATACTAGAATCTAGATCTTTTTAGCTTATAAAGCCTTTAACTTAAAATTTATCGCTTCTTTCTATAAGATAAAGTCTTTAGAGATAATAGTCTCTTTATAGCTAGAGTTAATAGATATTAGCGCGTATTTATCGTTCTTTATATTATATTCTAATAATTTCTTACTAAATTATTTTAGCTAGTTATTTTAGCTATTTATAGACTTTTTCTCTATATTTATAGACTCTTTCTCTATAGATATAGAGATTTTTAAGATATCTTCTAGCTCTTTAACTAGTTTTAAAGATTTCTTAACTAGTTATTCTTATATATTGTTTATAAAGATATTTTTATAAATATAAATATCTCTAGTTTCGATAATATTTATAATTTTTAAACTAGAACTAATTAGTCTATAATTAGACCCTTTAAACTCTACTAAAATAAAAGATTTAGTCTTAAAATCTAATTTTCTAAAATTAAACTTCTTTTTATAAGCGATAGAGCTCTAGATCTTTATATTAAAGATATTAGATCTTTTTCCTATTTTAAGCTTATAAGATATTTTATAGTTAATTAAGCTATTAGAAATTCTATTATATAAATATTTAATTATATTTATAGCTTCTTTCTATAGGAATTTCGATAGTTCGCTTTATAGTAGTAAATATCTAATTTTATTAAATATTATATAATTTAATTATTTATTAATCTTATCCTATTATAAGCTATATAGCGCGAAATAAATATATTCTATATCTTTAGACTTAAAAAAGTTTATAAATTAAGTATTTTTATACTCTAGATTATTATCGCTATAGAAATACTTTAATTACTTTTTTAATTATTTTTTAGTCTTTATAATCTATTCTTTAAAAATAGTAAAAGCCTTATCTTTTATTATTATAAGAAATATTAATATATATTAAAAGTATTTATTAATAAAGCTTATAAAATAGTATTTTTTAAATATTATTATAGATATAATAAGTCTCTAAATATCACTATAAATC
>NW_027042651.1:0-1178 GCF_035927105.1 Exophiala bonariae | reverse complement strand
TGCTAACTCGCTGTAGTTTGGCACCACCAACAATGGTATACCATTGTTCGGGTCCTTTTGGCTAGGAGTTTTTCCTAATATAAGGGTTTAGCAAAGAGTTCTATAATTAACTATACTATTATGTAACGAGGAGAAAAAACTAAAGAGAGAATAAGACTTTAAGTCTAACTCTCGTACGAACTAAATATATTAAGTTTCGTACTTCGTAGCTACGATAACATAGGTTACGTGACTAAGTCTAAACTACGAGTCTAACTCGTTACACTTAAATAGCTAGTTATCTTACTTAATCGCGATATTTACTAGGGCTTTAAGGCTCTTAGATACTCTTTACCTATTTTATTCTTAATATCGCTCTTAAGTCCTATATAGAAGGATATTGTAAAGATATTATCGTTCTAGTCTAGTTTACTAGCGAGGCGTTTAAAAAGTATATAGTATTGCGTAACTAAATTAGTTTATTGGAGCTAGTAGATCCTTTACGCGACGATTTATTCCTCTCCTATAGTTTCGAAGATTTATTTAATCTTTTCTTTAAAGACGTTAAAGCTAGCGGATATCTTATTAGTTTCCTTATTCTTTTAGTTATTAGGTAAGATTAAGTAGTCTACTATAATAGATTTTAACTAATAAAACACTAACCTCTTGAGATGTAGTGCCATATAGAGAGCCCTTTCCTAATTAGTAGTATACTTAGTATATTATAGGATAAATAATACCTTAGTTTAGGTTAAGAATATATCTAACTTAGCTCTATTCCTATAATAGTATTCGATCTTTAGGTTATCTTTATTACGATTCTTAGTATAGTTAGTACTATCTAGGCCTACCCTAACAAATCTAGCTAGAGAAGGGGATCGAATACTTCTATTTAGATTACCTATCTTATATTAATTAAGAGGTAGTTAAAGTGTTATGATTGGAACTACGAATAGTATCTAACTAAGAGGTTTCCTTAATAGGTAAATATAGGATAGTGAAGTAAAGTATAAACGAAGAGAACTTAGTTCTAGATTATCCTAAATGTAGGTATAGAATTATTAACGAAGTTAAATACAAGTAGTCCTATCTAGTCTAAGGAGCGTATATATATAATGCTAGTATATTCGTCTGTTATGAATCGAACCTGCTTGGCCACGCCAAGCCTGTTACGTTCAAGGTAGTTCCTTAACGGGGAG
>NW_027042650.1:0-1191 GCF_035927105.1 Exophiala bonariae | reverse complement strand
GCTTAAAACAACTACAACATCAGTACCCTGGCCTTACTCCTCTGGGCTTAGCTACAGGTAAAAACTTACACAGGGTAAATCGGAGTTAGGTTAACACACTACATGTATTGTGCACAAACCCCTCCCACTGTATAATCATCATGAGTCCACTGAAAGTCGCATTTCTTCCTCTTTGGTGGTTCTCTCGACAGGTGTTTCATCATCATCAGGCTCATTATTCGTCGCCGACATTGCTGTTTGATCTGTTTGAGTTTCGAAAGCGACATGTCGGAGCTTAATAGCTCAAAAAGTCGAACGTCGTTAAAGGCAATGAAATCGACACGGTTATCAAACTGTGAATTCAGATGCCAGAACACCTGGGCTAACTCGACCAAGGACAATTGACGGACCTGATTTTGCTAGAGGGATCTCAATGGAGCGAGCTACCTCTGTTGTATCGTCCATGTTTGTACTTGGTTGTTCACAGAGCCACCCGGTGAAACAGCGCCGGGCGTCGACAAACTCACAATCCCATTCCTCTCAACTACCCTATCTCTCCCCTCAAGTCACAGTCGGTCGCAACTCCCAGTTCCGTAACTTGACAGTAGAGGACCGAGAGGTGCTGGGTGGTATTGAGTATCGGAGTTTGAAGTTGTTGTTGAAGATTGTTCTCGGTAACTAAGCAGCCTTATTATTAACCCCGGTATAGAAAATCCTAATGATTTCTGGATTAGCTTACTTTTTCGGCCTTCACATTTTCGGTTCCATTTGCCTTGTGGGCTGGATTCAATATAGCCCCCAGAAGTACCTTGACTGGTTAGCCGAGTGCTGACAGGACAAGAACTGGTGGTACGGCGATCTGTTGAGCATGTCACTCATCTTCTTTAACAACATTCATAGGGCATTCTACTCGGCACAGACAATGGTCGACAATCTTGGCTTCACTCTCACGCCAGACTCCATGTATGTCTCCATGAAAGAAGATGCCGGTGTTGTAAGAGCAAATCCGCAAATATCCATATATCCTGACACAAGCTTTCGTACTAATAGATTTCTTAGGGTCACATTCCAGGACGCAACCTTCCCGATGCTTATCATGCCTTTTTTGGCATTTGCCGGCAATACCTGTTACCCAGTCTTTCTGCGTCTTGTCATCTGGACCATGTTTAAGATCGTTCGCAAGAACTCGACACTCAGAGAGCCATTGCAATT
>NW_027042649.1:0-1195 GCF_035927105.1 Exophiala bonariae | reverse complement strand
CGCTGACAAGAGATGTAGCAACAACAATATGGCAATGGTGGTGTGGGATGCTGCCGTGGCTCAGCGTTAATTGGATGAGCTCGCCCTTGAGTAAATCCCTGTCCTCCTTGTTGGTGGGTAGCAGCTGGCACCGTACTGCCACAACCCTCAACAGCGTGCGCTCCTAGCTATGCTAGGGCGTAATGTGCCCTTCGTACGAGGGGCCATTTCGCCTACACAGGTCGGGTCGCACCGACCATCGTACATTAATGCCATACTCATCTAGAGTCGTGGTGTTGTTTCTGGTCCTTGTGACCGTTGTGAGCGCTCCTTGCGCCCTTTCCTCGAGTGTCGACGTGTTCCAGGACACTTCGGGGGGTGCTGCGGCAACTGCAAGTGGCCTGATCTTGGGCTTCGTTGTACGGAGCGCGATAATGAAGACGATGATGAGGTTGTGGTGCTATCATCGGATTCGTCTGATGGCGGTGGCTCCCCTCCCTATGCCCCCCGCCCCCTTCCCCCCCCTCCTGGTCGCAAGGTCAATGCGCCTACGGGCCGTCCGGGTGCCCTCGTGTGGCGTTAAGGTACGTACGGCATCTCTTTATTCCTTTTCTTTGTACAGCACAGTACAGCACAGCACAGCACAGCACAGCATAGCACCATGTCTTCGTATAGTCCTAGTGAATGAGGGATGTTCTCTATAGCCTAGTGGTCGAGGGATGTTCGCCATAGCCTAGTGGATGAGGGATGTTCTCCACACCCAACCAAAGCTTGTACCTTGACGTGGCGGTTGGGCTCATGCTGTACGGCAAACCAAACAAGCTCTCTTTTATTTCTCATCTCTTCCCTTTATCTCCTCCTCATCTCTCTCGTACACTACTTCGCAGCACCGAGCTTGGTACTTTTTGTAAGAGGTGCGAAATTCGCACGTACTGAGTCCTAGTCGATGGGACCCCCTAACTCGTACGTGTCGAGAGCTGCGATATCTTGTAGAGCGGACGCTGGTTCCTAGGTTGGTTCTACATATCCTACCCATTTTACGAGGAACTATTTTTGGGATCCCCTTTCACGTCGTACGAAACGATGTCTGATAATCCTCTCGATCTGATATTTATGTTCATCGTCTACCAGTATAGGGCTCGGCTGTATATCGTCCGTCACTTGAGAGTCCAGGGGGTCCACGCTTACCGTACGAAGTAGGTCTGAGTGGAAAACG
>NW_027042648.1:0-1206 GCF_035927105.1 Exophiala bonariae | reverse complement strand
TCGAATTCTGTCCCAGTCGCAGTTGGTCCGGGAGATTAGCATACCACTGAAGGTATTTCGTGTAAATAGCAAGTATATCATGGCCATCCAATGGGGACTCATTAGAATAAAGAAGCATAACAGTCTGATGGATTAGCTCTGACAAGTCTGAAAAAGCCGTGAACACCAATCGCAGATTGCTTTCTTGCTCGGTGGACTCGGTGGACTTGCTGCCTGCGTCAGTGTAGGCAACCCATTTCTCATGTTCAATTTCGTCCACTATAATAGGCTTATGGACTTTGATGTCTTTGACTCTGATCTGGGGTACCCGCCCTATGAGAATTGCCCATGCACTTGCACGATCAGTGACATAAGCACCTATCAGCCACGAATAGACTTACTGCTCCAAAGCAAAACAGCCCCAGAATGTCGCCACGCGCACTTGACATTCCGCTCGGCTGAAGCATGTCGAACTGAGCTCCTGATCGGGATCGTCGTTCGGTAGGTCGAGGTCGAGTGCGATTCGCATGGCATGTCGGGCGTAGTGCCAACCGCTGGCGTCGTTGCCGCAGCTAGCTTGCCTGAGAGACATCAAGTTCAGCGCTTGAACAGTAAGCACCGTTGGGTTAGCTTCGCCACCGAGCAATCTCTGGGCCTCGTCAAAGAATTGATCTCCAGCGGTGCAGTCGTCAACTCGATCGATTTGCGCTTCTCCCAAATCACTAAACCTGGCTCCGATGGCAAGTATCGCATTCACGAGTAGCGATGAACAGAACCTTTCACTACCGGAGTTATAGTCGAGGAGAAAGTGCTCCTTGGAAAAACTAGCAAAGGTCGGATATTCCCAGCAAAAGTAAAGCGCGAGCAAATGTTCGACGAGAAAGTCGTCTGTTGTGACGTCTGTCCATGCCGAGGGCCGATGCTTTGCACTGCGTATAGTTTCGTCACCGAACATCTGTAGTTGAGAGTTGCGAGAAAGTCGAGAAGGTCCGGGTGTGGCGGACGGCAGCCGAACAGAATTTCCAGCAGACTGCTCGTCCTGTACCACTTGCAGTGCTTTTGAAGAGACAGCTTTCGTATCGTTCTCCCGCACGGGCAGATCCTGGCTATCATGGCGTTGTGGTGAAGGCGCATCTTCTTGCACAATCACGCTCGCCGTTGATCCCTCTTCCACGTCGGTAACCTGTCAATTCAAAATTAGCCAGCGAAGCTTACAAGGAAACAAGA
>NW_027042647.1:0-1235 GCF_035927105.1 Exophiala bonariae | reverse complement strand
ACGTCAATTGAGGAAGATGACGCACCGGAGTTCTAACCGCGAGATACATGGGTGGGGAACAAATAGAAATCAGTGAAAGTAGATGGATACCTACTCGATACTAGATAGTGGACGATGAACCTCTTTGACCTTATCCAGCTCATTCATGCTACTCCGCAGGCTGTCTGCCATTTTGCCAGGCCCATACTCCGTCGATACACCAGCGGCCGCTTTGATGCTCCATTTGCGATGCGAGTGTTGGCGTCCGGGAGAGCAGATTCGTCCACCGAGCTTACGACTCGAGGAATTACTCCGCTTTTGCTGTCATACTGCACGCACACTGTCTCTGCTTCTGAGATGCATCCGTATCCGCGCATTCCCACCTGGAACAAACTTCCGGGCATGAGTCGACTTGACGTCACCTTGGTAAGATCATCGATCAAACAACATGGTATCTAAGGAACATCTCTCCGTTGTCTCTTATTGGATCCAGTTCGATTGACAGGTTGACTTTGCTCCACGAAGCCCCATGGTTCCAGATAAGAATAGCAAGTCAGAGCGAAGGGATTCTTCATTTCCAGCCCAACGTCCATGCTTGCAAACACGATCCTCGTATGGTCTGGAAAATGAACAAACAGCCAGAACTGCTCCGCCTTAATGACGACAATGCCTCTCTCCTGTGCAGTGACTAAGGATGAGAACCTTGTTTCGTGGTCCGTCAAATATCAGATGGACCATCTCGCATGCATCTCAGTCACAACATCGCAACGTTCAGGTAACTTTTCCCTTTTCAAAATCCATCCTCTCCCAAATAGTCCCATATATTCAACCACAGCTGGAGTGGTAGTTCACCAGATAGATGGCCATCCACGAGAACAAATACCACAACCAGGGCAGCGTAAAGGCCAAAAGCCGCACTCCACGAGCCTGTGATCGATGCCAATTGAGAAAGTCCAAATGTGACGGGACGCCCCTTTGCAAGTCCTGCCAAACCAGTGATAGTGTGTGTATGTATACTGCAAGGAGGAGACGAGAAGTCCGAAGCTAGTGAGTCGGCCGAGGCGTGGATACAGCATAACTCTGACTATCCAGTTACTGTCAAATGCGCGAAGTGACCGACCAAGCCATCCAGCGCCTATACCGCGCCTGTCGGAGTTGTTCTGGGTTTCCTGGAGAACCCCTAGATGAGTCGAACGGCACGCCGTCGACGACCGCGATCCTCGACGCGTTGGGCTTGGTTCGACCTTTACAGGAGG
>NW_027042646.1:0-1240 GCF_035927105.1 Exophiala bonariae | reverse complement strand
AGCCTCAGAACGTCCTCTTGCCTTACCCCTTTAAAAGTTTTCAGATTAGCTGATTGTTCGCGAGCCTCAGAACGTCTTCATCACCTACCCCGTTTGTAAGTTTTCAGATTACTTGATTGTTCGCGAGCCTCAGAACGTCCTCTTGCCTTACCCCTTTAAAAGTTTTCAGATTAGCTGATTGTTCGCGAGCCTTAGAACGTCTTCTTCGCCTATCCCTTGTCACCGTCCTGATCTCAGGATTATTTAGCACTGTTGGACGCTAGTCGAATTTTTTTGGCTGAGTCTTACGCGCTCTCCATTATGTCTGCACGAGACTACCGTATATTAGATCTCGGAGCCTTCTTATTGTATTTCGTCCCCATTGAATCGTTCTGATTTCACCTCTAAGCAATACGCTCGACCTTAAATTGATCGTCGCGAATATCGATAGTGGATTACTAGGGCCACCTTCCTATCGAAAGGCTTCGTCGATAACGAGGACTGTACAGCGAGAGTCTACGCATCGTACTCAGTCGAAGCCTAACATCAAGCCTTTGTGCCATTGTAGCTCAATATCCCGAACGTCTAGGATAAGTCCTCTACTCGATAATGACTAATCAACGCTACTTTATCTGGCTTCGCCTTACTGCTCAATAGACTTCTGGGAGTGGTTCATGACAGATTGTCTCGGGATTGGGAAGCTATAGTATTTAATAGCTCCGTCTTAGGGTTACGCTTAGGCGTATTACCTAGGGACTGTCTCGATTGTCTATAGTCTGATTAAAGGTAATTGATTGGCTTCTTATTAGACTCGAACGTCCCACCTTAGTCCCTCAATCCTAGTACACTACGAGTAGGCTTTGAACCCACATTCCGAACGATTCGTCTCATTCTGCTTCATTGTCCTTATCGTCTTTAGTTCCTATGCAGTTATACTTTTTCCGGCCTGAGTTGCTGTTTTTGATCATCCGTCTAGATAAGACAATGATTCTGGATGATGCCTTTTCCCGGGATCCGATTCTTGTCTTTAGGAGATTGGTTTCTATTGCTAAGATACATTCTTTTGTAGTTTATTGCTCGATGACGATTACTTGGGATCGTTAGCCCTGATGCTGGATAGTGATTACTTACCCGGGATCGTCAGCTTAGGAACGTCAGCCTTGATACTGGACGTTGATTGCTTAGGAATGTTAGCTAATGGTTTCTGTTGCTGATGTGGCTTCGTTCGTAGTCCATTGTCGGGTGACATTGCTTGGGCTCG
>NW_027042645.1:0-1248 GCF_035927105.1 Exophiala bonariae | reverse complement strand
CCCAAATACGCCGTGGATGTCGCCGGCCAGCCCAGCGCTGATAACTCGCTAAATCCTCACGAAACCCACCGATATATCCCGTCTTTTGTATACATCGGAACTGAACCCGTCCGAGCATGCCGCTAATCAACGTCGGAATGAGAACCCCAGGCCACTGACACGACGCCTCAATGTCTTGTCCAGTGGCACAGAGTCGCTGGCTGAGGCCGCACTTATAGCAGCTGTGGCTGTCGGGACTATATCGGATGGCCCGTCGGAAATCGTCCACCGTACCGTGGAACCATGGCTGCTCCACGAGAAGTCGCTGGGCATCCACGCAGTCCTGAGTCCCATGGTCACTGTGCTCGAGTCCGCCGAGGCGGAACCAACACCAGACACACCCGAGTGCCATCTGGTCAAGTGCCTCGCGCACGATCTCCTGCTGCCGACTGTCTCGTTGCTGTTGCTTTTGGCACTCGAAGAAGCCCTCGCCACACCGGTCGCAGCGCGCGTAGTCGGGTTGGTCACCACACTCTTGGGCGAGACTGACACCGTCGAGGTAGGTACTCATGACCCGACGCCGACAACCTGTACCGACAATGAAATCGGCCATAACGGATTGGTTGACCGCGAGACCGCCAGCCTGGATACTTCTCTCCACGCCACCTTCCTCCACAAGGATCACGGAGTCAACCATTCTACCGTCTCGCCCGCCCCGGCCGCTTTCCTGCGCGAATTCGATCATCCCCCACGGCGTATCCACATGGAGGATAAATGTGATCCTCGCGATGTCAATCCCCGTGCCGAGTGCGGACGTGGCGACAATGAGCCCACCGTGTTTGATCCAGTACTCGAGACGCTCGTCCTTATCGATAGTACCGGCGTGGTAACTGGCATAGCATAGCTCCTGGCTAAGCTGCTCACACTGCGCCACGCTTTTACAGTAAACCACCCCTTTAGCTCCGTCTCGCCGAAGAAGGACGAGCTGTTTTCGACAGAGTCGAGTGGCCTCTCTAATTAGTGTCCCTGGGCGACAGCGTTGGACGTAGTAGTGGTGAGACACTCGGACGGTAGACGCCCGGATATATCGAGCCTGCCGTAGCAGCATCGCCTCCTCCAACTCGAATTCGAGAAGAGGCGGTAGTGTGGCCGTCAATAGGACGAGAGGACACGGTATCCCGCGGAGTTGGCGAAGATGCGCCAACTTGGGCCGCCAGTGGTTGTCGGTAAAGGTGGTGTGGCACTCGTCAATAAAGATCCGTCGGAGAA
>NW_027042644.1:0-1259 GCF_035927105.1 Exophiala bonariae | reverse complement strand
CGCATTTCGCACATCGTAGGTCGCCAGAGCACTTGGCGCGCATGAACCGACATCTGTCACATGCATGGCTTGTTCGAGGACGACGATCCATTATTACAGCTGACCTATTGTTCTAGAGCCGGTGAGCTCGCGGGACTTCTGGCTGAATATCCTTTGCATGTAAAACGAGTTCGACGTGCTCTCGTGCTGCACTGGGAATTCGTGTCAACGGTGGCATGAACAGCACCGATTGTCGAGTCTGGATAATAGCAAATTCAGAGACCGGCAGAGCATCTATCGCCAATGTAGTAGTACCTGATGGTATTGCTCAGATGTGCCTTTTTGGAGCTATGCTAGTCCATGGTGGAATACGCCGTCGCAAGCAGACGAGTTTATATCAAGTATTATCCGCTACTTGTCCCGGGCATCCAATATAAGACCAACATTTCACACCATGACATCATTGCCTCACATCTTTCCACAAATGACGGAGAGCCGGTATATTTGGCGAATTACTGGACTAGCACAAAAAGAGCCAGTGAGCGTGCAAGGAAGTTTCTTCCAAGTTCGGCTCGCGTTGTAGTTAGTGAAGTTGTTGGGATCATGCGCTGAACCGAGTCCCCCATATGCATGTGCCCTTGTTGCCTTCGTACCTGCACTTTTCGATGCGTCGCGTAGAACACCCGTCGAACCACGCAATCAGCGTCGATAAGGTCTGCCACGGGCGTTTCAATTATTATTTATCATCTAATATACGAAGTACGAGTCGGCATCTGCATTTCGTACATTTTAATAACACAGGCTCGATCAGCAGCATTTATGAGGACTGCGATTTGCTAGCTTCGATACCATATTCATATTTCGACCTCAACGCGTTGTAATATAGGCCAACCACTCCTGCCTTAGGCTAAGTAGCAAGAGCTACAATGGATAACCGCAGGGGCCCTGACGTCTCCTGGCCAACGCCTAAGAACCAGCTAGCAATGCCGTAACATCCGTATCGAAGTGAGGTGCGTTTCTCTGGCCTCTGTTTTGAGCCATCTAATCGGGATAAGACTAGATTCCCATATCAGACTAGCTTTCTCGCACTCATTCAACGTCAAGTTAAATACATACTACTACTGCCTTTACATGGCTGAGCTGGCGGTTAGCTGGCTCATTTTGATCCAAGTCGGTCACGTTGATGAGGCGACTCACTTGGGTTGAGACCTTGTTAGGTTGGAACTCTGATACTCCCATCACTCTAACGGATAAATAGTAAAAACGAGGTTCGTCAAATT
>NW_027042643.1:0-1283 GCF_035927105.1 Exophiala bonariae | reverse complement strand
TAGGGCTCCGAAATGAATACGAATAATGTGAATATTCACGAATAAATACGAATATGAATACGTCTTGGCGAATAAATGTGAATATGAATATGGACGCTATTCATATTCGCAATATTCGTGAATATTCACGAATATTCACTCATGTGGGTCACTAGAAGGGAGGGTAATAGATGCTCCTCATTTCCTGGATGGGAATAAACCAGTTTTCTGTCGTGTCGCATGCTCATTCCATCATCAGCGTCGATGACTAGTTTTGCGTGAATCCAAAAACGTCTATCACGATCATATCAACTCTACGGCACAGCATCTCTCCTGCTCCACTCGGTTACACTTCGCTTTTTTCAATCTCATCCTATCTACTTGCGGGAATCGTAGTGGCCCTTAAGCAAAACCAACGAGCGCATGGTGTCCGCGCTCATAGACTGCCGTCGGAGACCTAGGACGTCTCTAGCTCCACTGAACACGCGTTCCACTCCGACCTCGGTCGATGGAACCGACAAATAGTCACGGGCTGCGCGTGCCATTGACGGGAACTCGAAAGCATTGGCCTTCCACCACTTGAGCACCCAGTCAGCGTTGCCATCTTCAACACAGCTCTGTGACCAGTTAACCACTGCAGAATCAAGATACTTGTCAATGTCTAAGGTCTGGACGCCGGCTCCCGGCTGCAGCCGTTTCAAAGTTTTCCACAACGAATCTGGCATCCCAGCCGGTTGTTTAGGCTCAGGTTGAGGACTGAAACGAAAAGGATACTCTGTCTTGAGAAAGTCTCGGACCTGTGACACAATCAACGTCGCATCGCCGCTGTTCATGTGTGCTGCGATTAACGAGGTCTTGATGCGCGGATCCAGCACAGCCGCCACATAGTACAAGATGTTCTCGTCCATTTTGCGAATGAACTTCTCCGCCTTCTCTAGAGCGTGTCGGACCGCCTCTTGCACCGAGGCATTGATGTTCTGGAAATCGCCCTGTGCTGTGCTGACATCGGTGAGTAGATCGTCAAGACTCCAGTATATGGCTAGACTGTCAGCGATAGCAGGCATGTCTGAAGAGACGACGTTGGTGTATTCCCAGAAAGGCTTAAGGACACTTTCAATTTGTCCCAACAGCAGCCAGTCCTCTTCAGACGGCAGGAGATTCTCGATCTCTGGGTGGATCCGGACATATTGGGTCGATTCCTTGCGTAGTCGGAGGGCGTCGGCTATCATTGTGTAGGTCGAATTCCATCGAGTCTCAACATCATAGCTAATGAGCTTTCGAGGCGACACTTCTCGCCATTCCTG
>NW_027042642.1:0-1311 GCF_035927105.1 Exophiala bonariae | reverse complement strand
GCTGCCGGCGCAAGATCATCGTGCAGTAGGTCTCCAATAGTTGGATTAAGTGGCTCGCTAGATTCACCCACGGAGTAGGTACCCCGTGAAGGAATCCAGCACTTTTTCGCAACCATTTTACCTTGAGTAAGTGTCCCTGTTTTGTCGGAGCAGATGTCTGTAACGGCACCAAGCGCTTCTAGAGATTTCAGATTTCGCACGATGACATTTCGCTGGACCATTCTCTTGGTCCCAACGGCCATCGTGATAGTGAGGACCACAATCAGCGATGCTGGAATCATGGAAAGACCCGTAGCTACTGCGTAAATGATGACCTCGGACTTGTTCGAGAAGTTGTTGGCAGCGAGGACGATGATCGCGCAAACAACTGCGATGCCAAAGAGGAGCATGGCCAAACGAGACAATTTCTTTTGTAGAGGTGTACCGACGTTGACACCCAAGAAGCGGCCAACGGCATCCGTAAATGTGAGGGTCCAAGATTCGACGTGCCTCAGAGGATGAACAGTGCCGTCGTCTCTTCGCTTGATCGGTCTTTTCCTAGACCCACGTTGACGGAGAGCGCTGGCGATGGATCCGATTTCCTAGTATCTTGTCAAATAATGATAACTAGTGGTGTCGCGTGGAGAGACTTCTAGCTTTTGAAAGCGATGTAGGCTAAAAATGTACTTACGGTATACATGCCAGTGGCGAAGACGATTCCTCTTGCGCGACCTTTTGTGACTGTGGAAGAGCTGTAGGCGACGTTCAATCTGTCTCCCGGCCCGGTATCCTCGTCAAAAATGGCTTCTTCATCTTTTGTAACTGGTAAAGATTCCCCAGTGAGGAGAGCCTCATCAGTTTCAAAGTTGATAGACTCAATCAACCTACCGGATGTCAGTAATTGGGGGCTCCACGAGCCCTTGAAGGTCATGGTGAGGAAAGACCGTACCTGATGTCCGCAGGGACAGTATCCCCGACTTTTAATTCCACGAGGTCGCCTACAGTGAGTTCTGCCGTAGGAACATTGATCGTGCTACCATCGCGGACCGCGTTGGCGGTCGGCGAAGAGAGTGAACGCAACGAGTCCATGGTTTTCTCAGCTTGGAATTCCTGGAGAAAGCCGACGACGATGTTCAATATGATGACTGCGGTTATGACACCTCCTTCAATCCAGGACTTTATTGCGAAGGAAACTACCATTGCCATAATTAGAACGAGCATCATAGCATTGGCGATTTGTCGCAACAGAATCTTGAAAGGCTGAACTCCTGGTCCATCGTCCAGTTCATTTCGACCATGTTCACTCAACCTTTGCCGTGCCTCCGCTGCACT
>NW_027042641.1:0-1317 GCF_035927105.1 Exophiala bonariae | reverse complement strand
GTATTCGACTAAGATATATTAATCGCTCTATATAAAGAAGTATACGATTAGCTAGACGCTAATACTAAGCTTTTCCTATAAGTTCGTATACTATATCTAGTAATAGACTTAGAAATCGTAAAATAAGCTCTAGCTAAGAATAGTAATAATAAGTCGAGAAACTAGAGAGCTATCTAGAACTAGTTATTCTTAGGAAATAGTAGCTCTATATAACTATCGCGAACTACGATAGACACTTTATTATATTTATAACTCTAAACGGTAATCGCGTTAAAATTATACTTAATATTAGCGCGATAGAAAACTATATAATATAACGTTTTATATAATATTACGACTTTACGATACAAAAGAAGTAGTCTATATACGAACTAGGTATAGTAGACGGGTCTAAGACTAAATATTTAGTAAACGAAGAAATACGACGCCTCTATATAACTATTAAGAATTATAAGAAAGAAATCGTATTCGATATCTTCGACTCTAGCTAGAATATAGTATTAAGGATACTATAATTTATATACTAGAATTTACAAATAGACTAGTAGACTATCGAGATCGTATTTCCTTAAGAAGGGGGGCGTATATATAGAATATTAGTCTACTAGGACGAGAGAACTTTTATCGCGACGAAGTTTACCTTTCCAAAAGAATATACTCAATTTAAGAAGCTACTTAGGAAAGATCTAGAGATATTCGCCTTATCTAAGTATTAATCGTAGGACTATAGGATCCCATTAATAGTAGGTAAAGAACTAATTAAAGAACCTCTAAGGCTTATATCTAAATAATAACTTCGATTATAGAAGAAATATATCGACGAGAACCTCGAGAAAGGCTTTATTAGATCGTTAATATTATTAGCGAATTACGCAATATACCTCGCACTAAAAAAGAATAAGATAGGATAAATAGGTATAAGGGTTTAGCTATAAATTATGCGATTCGTATAGCTACTTATTACGGGTTGGCACTTAACCTACATGGCGACCCACCGGGATTGGTAGGTAGGCCGAGGAGGCTATAATGTGACCGGGATCGAGAATCTAGGGGGAGCACAAGGCTCTAGGTTACGTGTGTGTGCACTAGTGCACTAGTGCACTAGTAGTAGTACAATAGAGTAGTAGAGTAGGGATATTACGAGTATATAGCTACGATTATTACACCAACATTTCATAGACTTCTCGTAGTCAATTAACCATCTTACTACTATACCTAAAACCTATTAAATCCTAAGCCCTTATATTTTCTATATCTATTCGTAAGTACCTATACTCCTATTCGCGAAACCTAACTACGCCTAAGTCTAAGAACTAT
>NW_027042640.1:0-1354 GCF_035927105.1 Exophiala bonariae | reverse complement strand
TTCTGCCGTCATTTCGAGATAGTGAGAGGCCGCGTCATCGAGAAACATACTTCAATGGAGATGAAAATATTCCTGACAGTATCGGGCCTTCTCCCACGCTCGATCCGAGAACAGCTTCGCCCGGAAGGAATGACTCATTAATAAGTGCAGTTGAACACGCGGATTTTCCGGAATACAACTATAATCAAGGGCAGACGAACTTTATCCCCGCTTCCTGGGAAACTAGCTCAGAAAAAAGCGTCGATACTACTAACGACGAAGATGCACCGAGCAGGACGGATGCGAACGATGGATTGGTCGATCCGAACGCTGGCCTTTTAATTCTATCACATATGATGGCTGACTCAAATTCACAATGTAAAAGCGGTGAAGACCAGTTCCTTGACAGAGACTTCGGTTCCGAAATTGATATTAATTCCAATCGAAGAGCTCATGGGTGTGGCACTGAAAACATTCCAGACACACAGAATCATAGATCTCCTAGTATTGATTCTGTGCCCCTCTCGCCACAAGAAGAAGAACAGTGGCAAGAAGGAACTTCATCTGTGGATTTCGAGGCTTATTGCGCAGAACAAGACGAAGAAGGAAGCGAGAGCGAAGTACAAGCTGCCGCTGAAGAAGGCATGGAATACGGAGATGCCGCTAGGATCGGTGTCAGGAAATCGCAGAACGATGAGGTGCAGCAAGATAACGAACCACAACAACATAATGAAGCAGAGCAAGGGGACGAAGCCGAGCAAGATAATGAAGCAGAACAAGAGGACGAATCACGCCAAGAGGACGAATCACGCCAAGAGGACGAATCACGCCAAGAGGACGAATCACGCCAAGAGGACGAACCACAAGAGGACGAACCACAAGTGGACGAACCACAACAAGAGGACGAACCACCACAAGAGGATGAACAAGAGAACGAACCACAACAAGAGGATACTGAGCACACAGACCTAGAAGAATCGGACGACGAGGATTACGAAAGCCAGACTTCTAGCGCGACTCCGACTCCAGCACCACGGAAACAGTTGAGAAAATCTGCGAGGAGGGCACCTGTTAATTCTATTGATAAAAAGAGACATTCAGCCAATCATCAATCTAACAAAAGACCTCCTGAGGATAACCTTCCTGAAGTTCCTTCCTCAAAACGAACCAAATCGGCAACCCAGGTGGAGAAGGAGTCCCGAACACCTGGTGCTACCAGTAGAAAATTCTCGGAAAACCCTGACGATCAGTCCTTTTGGGAGAAGTGGGACATAGAACGGGCAGGTATGACCAACAAAAATCAACAAACTGAGTGGTCTGTCAGTGGTGTCCGGGTATGGAGACGTCTCTCTGAGAAATACAGTTCAGGATCTTC
>NW_027042639.1:0-1360 GCF_035927105.1 Exophiala bonariae | reverse complement strand
AACGTAATTACCTCTCTCGAATCATTCGATATAGCACGCAAGACGCGTTTTGGCACCGCGAGCCCAGCCACGAATCGGCCAAGGCTGCCAGTCGGATTGGCCGGCTTCGCGATCGAAATCGACCCAAGAAACTCACGGAGGAGCAAAGCGCACAGGTCCGCGAGACTCCAGCCATCCTTGATCTCCTTGCGAGTCGCGATCGCCTTCGCATGGACATTCTCAGACAGTTCGGGGCCTTGAAGATGGCCGAGGGAGAGCCCATCTACGATGACTACCAGGCCTTGGGACGGGCGATCAATAGCACCCTACGCACTCACGAACGGGCTCTGTTGAGGCAGATCCAGGAGGAGTACGACATCACCGCGCCCGTGGTCAACATCCAGAGACAGATCCGAGGAGATTCCCCTGACTGCCACGAACCCATGCTTGCAGAGGAAGCGATGATCAAGATCCCCGAACGACGCCGCATCGCGGAGGCCGCCGTCAGTGATCCAGCAAGGTTCACCGGAGAGAAGAGTTTGTTGCGACACATCAAATGCTGCCGCAATATGATTGCACTATGTAAGAAGAGGGAAAGTCATGCTGCCAAAACTACCTCCCCTCCAGCTCTGGCCTTCGTGGAACCGCCTGAACCGATCCCCAGGAAACGCCCAAAAATGCCTCGCTGCAGTCCTCTAAAATGCCTCGGATTTCAGTGTCTGTTCTGCTTGACGAGCAATCTTCCTTCGGAGGATCGACAGCAACGCTTCAAAAGCAAATTCTCTCTTCAACGGCATGTGGATCGGTGCCGGCTCAACCAGTTCTTGGAGGGCGACCGGATTCCCTGCCCTGACGACGTGGGTTGTTCTGGAGTTGTCCTGAAAGGCAAGATGCACTTCAAGAATCATGCCGCTCGAGTTCATGACTTCGTCTTGTGACCCTTCCTGATGTCGAGCTGTGAATGATCGAGATGTCGCATAGTCTGAAACGGCCTTAATGCGCCCATGATATACGCCTCGGGTGACAGTCTATGAACCAATCAATCAATGATTTAACGAATCAACGGTAGCGTGCCGCTGGAGGTAGCGTGTCGCAGATGGTAGCGGGTCGCAAAGGGTAGCGTGACGCAAGCTGTAGTGGGGCTAAGAGGCAGGTGCCCACTTCAAAGCTCAAAAGATTTTAGCCTGCCGCCGAAGGTAGCGTGACGCAAGTCGTGGTGGGGCTAAGAGGCACACTTCGAGGCTGAAAGCCCTTAGCCGGCCGCAAATTGTAGCCTGCCGCAGGTGGTAGCATGACGCAAGGCGGTGGGGGCTAAGGGCACGCTCGTCTTTAGGGCACGCTCGTCTTTAGGGCACGCTCGTCTTTAGGGCACGCTCGTCTT
>NW_027042638.1:0-1423 GCF_035927105.1 Exophiala bonariae | reverse complement strand
GGTGAAAGTAGGACCAGAAAACGGGTTAATAGATTTAGTAAACAAACTGAGCCCTTCGGTATTGTCGATTTTATACAGCGCAATATTGATTTTTATTTTGTTAGCAAGCAGTCTTTACAACTATCTTACCGACCTCACATAGCTGAGGGATTTAAATGCCGTTGAACACTGATCAATAGAGTAGAGCAGACTATGACATTTCTTGCTAGATTAACACCAACTTATTATTTAGCTACTTGCAAACGAATGCTGCAATGCATTTTATGGGGGAAGCAGTTTGATAAGACGGTAGAAGCCATCGTGCAGGTGAAGTGTTGTTCTTGATACCTCAAGCCTCGCGCAAAGAACTAAAAGCCGAGGACAAGTAGCACGTTTGAAAATAGGCTTGCTTTGACAACGCGAATTTCATAGTTCTGGTGGGCAGTTGCGCTTGTGGTTGTGTGGCTGCATGGCCGGTTGGAATGCTAGAGGAAGCACGATAGCGGCATGGCTTACCTACCATCTCCAAGAACCAGTTTTACACCACAAAACAGGGAACTTGGGCAGAAGCCGATATGACTTCCTATAAATTCAGTGAGTGATCTAGCGATGAAGTGCCCATGATCAGTACCTTTGTATCGCTTCTTCGAACCAGTGTCAAAGACAACACATGTGCGATACTATATCTAGACTCAACCGTTCTTGACGTTCAGAAACTGGAATTGCAAAGGAACGCCAGTTCCGCCATACGGAGTCGAAACTCAGAAGAGCATACTATTATTGAACTTCCGCCAACGAGACATCTACCATGGTTCGGAGCGTTTCTTGCCTTGCTCGACGGAACACCAGATCCTGACTCAACAAGCTTTCTACCCTACCTCTTAAATGTCAAAGCGTAGATGACCCAGACTCTCCACCATCGCGAGGCATTCATGGTAACTTTTAGTTCATTTCAGGTGGTCTGGACTCGAGTAACGGTTACAGACTGGTGATGAAATCAACCGTTCGCTTTCATTTTAGCTCACAGATCATTGTTTCGCTGTGAAGCATGGAGGTGTGGATGTCGCGCGGGAACGTCACTGACCTTGTCTTATTGGACGACTATTTTGCATCAGTGAGCTCTTCGGCTACTCGAATGCCGTTGCCAATAAATTATCTGGGAACGCTGGTCGTATACTTGACAACGTCCTATAGAATGTCCTCCACTCAGTCACAGAATGGCGTGCAGGTCTACAAATCGTTTACTGATCTCGCTGTTAAAGGGCAACTAGAAACTCATCGGTTGAAACAAATTGTCTTATCTCGATGTTTGTTTCCTCGCTCAGATCGACATCAACGTGTCCACAACCTCATATGACCGGCCATCACATTGTACAGCACCTATGGTGGAACCACAATTTTGCATCCTCTTGAAGTTGATCTCATGATTCCTAGCTATCTGTAC
>NW_027042637.1:0-1425 GCF_035927105.1 Exophiala bonariae | reverse complement strand
GGCCGGGCGATCCTACGCTAGCATCTACGTAGTGCTCGCCGCCGAGACTCTCGTCGGAGCGTATTGGGAGAGGGGAAGTGCCGTCAGTTCGCGTGCTTGGAGTCATCAAAGGTGTCTCATGTGGCCCCAAGTCACACTAGACATAGTGATCAGTCACGTTACCGCGGTGTGATAAACTTACTTTGATTATGGCCTGCCTAACATTGTCAGACTCGGTTGAATCCAGCTTAGCACTAGCCGCAACATCCCTCAATACTTGGACGAGCAAATCGATTTTACCCTTCAATTCCTCGTTCTGCACGATGCTCTCGGTAAGATCTCTACCCACCGTGTTAGTGAATTGGTCATCATCCAGAATGAGCATTTCGACTTTTTGTTCCTTTCCCTCTTCCGATCGCCGAGAACGCAGATAGCATTGTCCCTTCGGCATCTGTCACAGGGATTACTCCCTGAACACTTGGTCCGCAGTAAACGACATCTGTCACACGCGTGAGAGGCTCGCTCCTTGACTGGGGCTCTTGTTCGAATACCCGAGGAATCACGTGAATGAAGGGTAGTCGATGAAGGACGAGGTGCAAGGGATCGAGGGAGAGGAGCTGGCTGTGATGCAGACGATGAAGACCTTGGTGGACTATTCGCCGACATACTTGAGGTAGGCCGCCAATTGTCGGAAGTACGGTGAAATCGGAAGTAGTTAGAATTAATTATTCAGCTGTTTGAGACATACTCTGGACGATGTTAGGGTGGCCATCTAGACGACCCAAGACATAACTTCCTCCTCAGTATAAAACAAGGGAGCTGAGGTTCATTCTAAGGGCAGGCCAGAAAATGGGAGCAAAGTGGGTGGGTTTCTACTACGGTGGGATGTGTCGTATGCCGTTCACACGAATCTCAGGTGTTCGAGTGTACCGCGCTAGGCTCGATCTTGCATCGCGTGACGCTACGGAGATACCGGAAGAACAAATGGTTGGGCGAATAATCGCTTGGCTCATTCCAACGAATGAATGTGATTACAGGACTGGATATTTCTTCCGGGCATTGGAGGCATTACGCTGTATCACCAATAAGAGCCATCCCCCGGAAGAGTATTCCTTACGCGCTACAGGGGTTGCCAGCATCATGTGAGACTAGCTTTTCAATACTATTTTGACAGCTGGCATGACTGATCGCTGTGGGTGAGCCAGTCCGCCCGTTCCTGGTTATGACGGAATTTGATGACGGTCGTTCCAAGCATTAGCATTCCAACCAAGTTCATAACAAGTTGACCAAACGAAGGATTTCGCAGAACTTCATTCTACTCAGTTCGGACACGCCGTCGATCGGAGGAAGTTGTCTTCGCACTATTCAGAATCTGTTGGCGGCTGGTTGCAGGAATCTTAGGTTACGAAATGGAAGCGACTCTATCGCGTCTCATCACAGCGGTTC
>NW_027042636.1:0-1461 GCF_035927105.1 Exophiala bonariae | reverse complement strand
GACAATTCCTGAAGTGCATTTCTGACTGCCAAGCCTTCAACCACTAGTCCTGAGCCATTCCAGCTGTGCGACTCTCCCGAACGCACTGTCGTCATTGGATTTGAGTTACACTGCCGCCTTCGAGATGTTGTCATTATCATCCGCCAGGAATTCGTTCCAGGGTTTCTTTTTCTGCTGTCGGATCGCGTCGTGGTGCTGCTTGGCGACCGCTTTCGCCGTCTGCCTGCTCGACGCTTGCCTCGAGCGCCAATCCACCAGTAGGTGTATATGCACCTCAGCTGTGTCAAGGATAGTCCACCATCGCTAGTTGAAGCCTGGAAGTATTGACCCTGAAAAAGCCGGGCAAGGAGAACTACGCCCTCGCCAAAGCGTGGAGGCCGATCTCACTCCTTGCAAAGCTGGGTAAGATACTGGAGTCCGTGATTGCGGAGAGGGGATGTCGTACGCGGTGGAGGCCTATGGCCTCCTTCCGACTAACCACTTCAAGTCACGGAAGAAGTGATCAGCAGAGCAAGGCCTTCTACTGCTAGAGGAACAAATCTTCGTCGCGTTGCGTGGGAGGAAGCGTGTCAGCAACGCTCCCATTACTCTGAGAGGTGGGTTGATCAGCGCGTTTAGTTCTTGGGGACGACTCTTGATGTGTCGTCGGCGTTGAGCACTCTTCGTCTGCAGGAAGAATGAGGGACTCTCGGGTTATGGTCTCCTCGACAGATATCTGTGGGTGCCTCCTGGGTATTTGTTCTCAACGCATTGTTTGATCATTCAGGTACTGGAGTTGCTCGGCTGGCGTGGCTACAATGGTGACGCACCACTTCAGGACTTGAGTTGTCGTTTGTGTCGCAATATCTTGAACTGGGCAAGGGTCTGCTAAACAGACAGTCATATGACTGATGTAGTTATCCTTCACCAAAAACTCATTGGAGATGCTAAAAAACCAAAGAAACCTTGTATGGCAGAATTGCGATTTCTGCCTGGAAAGGGAGAATACACTACCAGGCATCGCCGTGGATGACGACGAGGCAGAAAAGAAGAAGAGGTCAGTCAATCTGTCATTGCGGGCCAATAATAATATCCCTCTTTTTCTGAGCAGCAGTCCTTGACCTATAGATCATTTGGAAAATCTGGCCGAATTGTGGCGAGTTGTAGCGTGGGTCTTGATAAGGAGCAATTTTCTTCTCCCTAGGCTTCTGGTCGCTCGGTATAAACGAGCTTGTTACGCCAGACTCGCTATCTTCTATCGCTCATTCTGTCGGACTGTTGGTGTAGCAAGGATAAGATGACATTTGACTTGGTAAAAGAGAGGCATGCCAGGCTCTTGACGCATATCGTTGCATGTCCTACGAGCGCGACGATTATCGTCATCTTCGGCAAACGACTATGCCTAGAATATCAATTAGTCTACCACACAAGCAGCAGTCTGGTTTAGGTACTTTCTTGAAGGTAGATGGCCATTTTTCTTTT
>NW_027042635.1:0-1472 GCF_035927105.1 Exophiala bonariae | reverse complement strand
TCGACCCAGTGCTGGAGATTCTTTCCGGGCGTTCAAAGCCACTAGTCTCCTCCACCAATAAGCATGCGGGGTCGGGAAAATTCTCCTGCCACCTCCACGTGCAAATAACTGGTGGGCGTGGGATATATTGAGACTATTCATGATATATAGAACTCTTTGAACGATATGTCCCGACTGTCCTAGTTGCATCCCTTCAGACTTTCCAACTCACTGCGTATTAAAAAGGCGCGCTCTGGAGATACGTGCAGTAACGTGGCGGGATCTTGTCCCATGCAGAAGTTAACGTCTATCCTTGTATGAAGGACGTGGAGGACACATGTCATGCTTATACAGCTCGGATTCTTCATTACCACAAAGTACTCTGACGAGTGTGGTCACATCAAACTATGCTATCCGCTCGATCCTTTGATGCGTTTCACAGCCAAGGTACCGGCTCAATGTTACGACGGTCAAGAAATAGGTCACCTCATGCAGGCACCCGTGAAATCTTCCAGGGGACACCCCGGGAAGGTTTGCCGACGGGGCTGCACGAGGCTGAATCACGTGGTCAGAATACCCGAAAGAGGAGATATTGTTGCTGCCAAGACCCACATACTCCCCCGTAATGATCCACCGTACTGCAATCTACCACTAGTGCAGTTGTCATGTCGAAAAGGACCAAACCCTCAGCAGGACAGGGTCTTCCACCAGTTATTACAGCTCAACAAGGGCCTCAGGAGATGCGGAAAAGGACATTCTAGATTTTCCCTACGCGTAATTTATATAGGAGGAAGAACAGCCTCCATGAGTAGAGAAACCAGAGACAATTGGATAATCCTGAAGTGCATTTCCTATTGCCAAGCCTCCAACAGATATTGGCAACCATGGGCCCATGGGGCACTGGGACAATGGAACATGGAAGCATGGATGGAATACACTAGCACTATATATACACGATCACTACACTAGATAGGATTATGCGTAGTCAACTTCGTTAACAATCTAATACCTACATTTTAGATACAGTGCGACCGATCGTTATTCCCTTTACTCTATCTCGCGTTCCACTCTTGTATCCACTCTTTCAAGGAACCCCTTGGTCAGACACTGTTCGCAGTTCGGATCATAACACTATACCGGCTGGTAGAAAAGCACGATCTAAGTCAGTGGGACATCGGGAACAGGTCGTCTGTTATCATACCGTATAGTGGATGCTATATTATTGGTATGGTCACCGAGTTTTCTGACAACATTTGACATTTATCATGTAACCGTCTCGCCGTTTCCCTGACGGAGCTCGACGCTGGGTGACATGGCAAGCATATTTACTCGACCCTCAGTTCAGTCAGGAGACCAAGCCCTCCAGCAGGCAGAGCTGCGTTCATAGCTCGACCTTGCAAGCCTTGTTCTTCCGCAAGGATCATTCCATATAATGTGTTCCAAAGGAATCAAACGAACCACGCAGTCTTGGCGCCCATTCCTCATCAAAACAG
>NW_027042634.1:0-1497 GCF_035927105.1 Exophiala bonariae | reverse complement strand
CGGCTTACAAGGCGTGGAGAATTTTGCGACAGATGTTGGTGGTTCTCAGCTTTCGCATTGGTGATTTTGACATTGCCGGCATTGCGTTAGATGCACAAGTACCGATAGGCTGGACCTTTGAGAATGAGGAGTCGCTGATGAAGGCACTTGGGTCTATCGGAGATATCGGTTCTTGAAAGTGTGTCGGTCAAGCACCAAGCACCGAGCATGGAACTAGCTAAGAGGGGCTATATTTGTAAGGGAGTGTATTTCGGAAGGAGCGTGGAAGAGAGCACGGCTGTTCCAATAGAGTCCAGCACCGCATTGCTCAGGTTGAGCTATACAAGCGCTTGCGCGGCTGACATGATAAGTCTATCGTCATGAATAACAACAAGGTAATATCGAGAGGCTTATCGTCGCTACCAAGCCGGGATCTGAAGGCATGTTCAATGTTCTCCGGGTTCTCGATTAAAGCTTTCTGTATTTATGCAAGGGTTGCAGAGACTAATTCGTATCCCATGAGTCGTCGGGTGGTCACGTTTTGTCTTGGCACCACCCCAACTCAAAACGCGTTTTATGCATCCAAGTAAACAAAGCATTTAAAGATGACTCAACCCACGCGTTTTGGTAGGGTTCCTACCAAAAAAATACCATGGGAAGAACGAGAAATTCTCCCTTTAGCTACTGCAGCAAAAAAAAGCAAAAAAAAAAACGAGGTCCAAGTGCTCGGAACTCGTGCCGCAAGCCCACATGCACCACCAGTGATCCACGAATTAGCCAATGAACCTCACGCGCCATTTACTCCATCAATTCGCGTCGGCAACGAGCCGTTTAAAGTGCGTATTGATAGTCGAGACCCACTGAGTCTATTTATGTACTTTTTTGGTGGGTTTGAAGCACTTTCCGTGGTGTGCAACGCGACGAATGCGGATGCTGAAAAACCGCGGCGTACCGCTAAATCCGATGAAACTCCTCGACCTTGGAAAACGCTTCGACCTATTGAGCTCCTCCACTGGCTCGGAGGGCTAATTTATATGGCAAATCACACTGAACGGAACCGAAAGGCCTACTGGGAGTGCTCAGAGCTCGGAAACGCGCATCAAATTGGTCAAATAATAAGCGAAACTCGATGGGATCAAATTCATCGATTCCTGACCTTCAATCCTCAACCACACCACCAAAATGAGTCGCCATTTAATCGCGTTGAACCAGTGGCTAGTGGGATCCGTCGTAACTGCCAAAATGCGGCCAAAGCGTCAACTTGGATCGCTGTTGACAAGGCAATGGCTGGTTATGCTGGACGCACCAAAGATTCAGTGAATCTTCCATCAAAGCCCACGCCAAAAGGCTACAAGGTTTGGGTCCTTGCGTTACAGCAGGGTTACGTGTACTCCTGGCGATGGCACTCACGCGTCACGGGACCAGAAGGCATTGGTAAAGGGTCAAGAGTGGTGCATCAACCAGTGCCAATGATGCCAGTAACACTCGCCGCCACGTATCTTGTGGTTCAGGACCTTT
>NW_027042633.1:0-1691 GCF_035927105.1 Exophiala bonariae | reverse complement strand
GTGATCGATGTCGGCTCATGCGCACAAAATGCACAGGTGGAGATCGCTGTTCTAAGTGCGCCAAGGATGACGAGTTATGCACGTACGGCGACCGACCGCGAGAGAAAAACAGAAAGTAGGTATCAGATTTAGCGTTAACCGATGGTGACAGCTTAACGAGAAGTTGGCTGACGCGTATTGTAGGGATACCTTGGAAAGCAAAGAACGCGTACATAAACTTGAAACCGAAGTATCTGAATTGGTCAATGCTCTCAGGACGATATGTGGAAGCCACAACTTTTCGACCGCGGAATTTCCGTGGCTACCTGAGTTGTTGGCAAAGGTTAGCAATCAATACCTCCTCCTTCAGATACCATGCTCACCTGTTCGCTACGTAGTACGAAATGGTGGATCATAGTGAAGGCGACCGTAAGCTACGAGACACTCCTCTCACTGGCGAAGATCGTCCATCCTCAGCTCAGGTCGCCACAACACAACAAGCGGCATCTGAAGCACCACCATCCTGTACCAACAATGCTTTCAACGAACACGAAAGGTCCGTGCACACTGTTAGAGCATTGGGCCAAGGCGAAGGAGAGTTACACTTTATTGGCCAGATGTCTGAGATCTCCTGGATCCACAGCGCCACGCAACATCGATTTAGGGTCTACAGCGGAAATCTTCAGACTTCTGAAGAAGCCATAAGTGGCCACTTGTTACATGTGAGCGACTTGAACTATCATATGAAAGAGCCAGATCTCCCTGAGATGCAAGAAACCGGGGTCGACGCTCGGAAGTGGCCATCTCGCGAGACCACCGTCATTCTTTCTGAGGCTTACTTTTATGCCGTAGCTGACACCTTCCCCTTCATGCACCGGACCTCGTTCATACACAGCTTGGCTAAATTTCCGCACAGCAAGTCGACCTTATCCGTGTCGGAAATCCGCTGGTTGACTGTTGCCAACCTCGTCTGGGCTATCGGCCAAAAATGGCTGCAGTTGGCCAAGTTGGACAAATTCGCTGAATCGCATGGGACGTATTATGCTCGCGCAAGAGCGCTGGGGCTTGATCACTTCGAGTCGGTAAAGCACCCTGATATCGAGACAGTCCAAGTGATCGGCTTACTGGCGTTCTACTCATACATTAACGGATTTATTGATCGGTATGGCCACGCCCACTGCGATTCTAAGACTGTTGCTAAGTATCCCCGCTTCGTATAGGGCTTGGAGTGCGCTTGGCCAGGCAATGAGGCACGCAGTCGCCCTTGGCCTGCATACTGCCATCGTGGACCATGCTGCAACACCGTCTTACCGGAACCAAGGAGCCAGACTGTTCTACTCAATCTACACCTTCGAAGTCTTTCTGGCCCAAAATACTGGCAGACCACCCGCAATCTCGATTGAGAATGTGATGTCATTTGCTGACAACCTGTCCGACTCGCCCGAACCAGGACCGAGTATTGTGACTGCAGACCCAAATATCTCACCCATCAGCACAGGTCAATCGTGGGCAGATTTTTTAAGGATCCATAACAAGACCCGGCAGCAGATGAACCAACTTTTGAGCCCGTTGCGAGATTCTCGGACTACGACTCAGACATTTACACTCAGGTACTTTCCATCCCGAGTTCGTCTGTGCAGAATCAGCCATCGCATTGGCTCCGAGCTCTACGGTGAAGTATCGCAGTTCACTTGGTCGACAATTGAAGACAA
>NW_027042632.1:0-1699 GCF_035927105.1 Exophiala bonariae | reverse complement strand
TGTTATGAATCGAACCTGCTTGGCCACGCCAAGCCTGTTACGTTCAAGGTAGTTCCTTAACGGGGAGGTAGAGGCCGTTGTGTCATAGGTGTTTGGTATTGAGAACCCATAGGGGTCCGACTATAACCTAAGTTGACCACGAGGTCCTATCTGATGTTGGCTAAAGGAGTGTCCTTATATAGTCCTCGTTGCTCTGCTGGCTCCGCTGGCTCAGCCTGCTCCGTTCCTGATCGCACTGATCATACTAATCCAGGGGATCCTTCCCCGGGTCACGTGACGTAGCCTCGTTCTCCATCGGCTAACTTCCTTTCCTTGGTACAGGTGCCTTGACTCCCTTGGCGACCTTTCAAGTGACCTGGTTCGTAACACTATCTCCCCTCTTCTTGTGCGTTGTCCGCAACGTACTTAAAGTAAGTCGCGCCCACTTCCTTTGTTGTGATACTCATCTTTCTTTCCCCCATGGCTGACAATGTCGACTAGTCCTCCTCTCAAAGATTCGCACCGAGTTTCCTCCACTCTTCGCCGCAAAGCCCTCGCTGCGGCTATCGAACTCGAAAGTCCCTTTGCCATGGTTGCCTGTTCCAACTGCGCTCGCTCCGGCGATACCTGCTACTTTGGAGAGCGTTCCAAAAAATGTTCCTGTTGCATTCGTAAGAATGCTGACTGCGACGGCTCCTTCGCCCTTGAAGAATTCCGGCGCGTCGCCGACGAGAAGAAAGTTCTTCAAGAAAAATCTCGTCGGAAACGGAAAGAGATCGCCCGTCTCCGTCGTGCGCTGGCCGATGCTGAGTCCGAAGACAACAGCATCCAGGATTCCGTCTCCCAGCTGGAGACTATTTCTTCCAATATGTTGCGTCGTGAGATGCGCGCCCTGGGCGTGCTCGAGGAGCAGCCCCCTGAGTCCTCCGGCGCCTTTGCCGATCCCGAGCTTCCCTGGATGGAAGTTCCCATTACTGATTCCGTGGATTGGGAATTGGTGTTTCCCGCCTCCTCCGGCGACGACGGTGTAGAGCCTTCTTCGGCTTCCTGGTATGTCCTTCGTATTCCTCATTTTGTGTGCCTTCTTATTGACTCTGTAGTGTCTCCTAACTTGGCGTCTTTCTCGTTGGGTGTTTGGTGCCTGTGTTTCCATAGTCGAATCTATTCCTTTTAGTCCGTGAGGGACAAACCGCGGTCCTTGTCTTTCACCAAGACTGTGAATTCCGCTGGAGGTCATTCGTACTTTTCCTCAGGTCTTTTCTGTGGGGTTCTTTTGTGTGTGTTGTCATTCGTTCTTTCGGGGCATCACTCCCAGGGTGATCCTTGATCTTAACCTCTTCCATACCTTTCCTTCTGTACTCTTCTGGTCCTAGGTGTCCGAGCGTAAGGTGTTCTGCGGTCCGCAGTATTCATAGCAGTGTCGGCCTTTTTTCCTGCTATACCAGTTATGACCCTCGTGGCGCCCCTGTTCGTCACTTCTTGCTGTTTTATTCGTACCCGGGTCTCGTGGTGGGTTGTCTTTTCTGGATTTGTCTCTTAAGTTTCTGGATATGGGCATCGCTTCTTATAGCGGTGGATCCGTCTTCCGGTATTCTCATAGGTCGCGACTCCTAACTGATATCTCACGTGATCCTGATTCGTCATACTTGTTTCTTGATGCTTTGTTGGTTTGTTGCTGGGATGGTATGTTCTCTTCATCCATTGGTTCTGTCGTTGGGAT
>NW_027042631.1:0-1720 GCF_035927105.1 Exophiala bonariae | reverse complement strand
CAATGCGAAAGCTGAGAACCACCAACATCTGTCGCAAAATTCTCCACGCCTTGTAAGCCGACAGGGAGCCAGTCGTAAGACACCCAAGATATGACATGGCCTTCTGTATATGGGGTGTGATTGAACTGGACGATTTCTCAAAATGCTCCATATCTAGGCAGAGTTCCAGGATGAACACCGCCAGAGCCTGGCAAAGGTAGTGCAGCAGATTCCACCAAGGAAGGAGCTGATACGCTTCATGCGCAGTCGGATCGTCCGGAAGAACATTAATTAAGGACACCGCCCCATGGACACAACTCCGGGCACTGCTGCGATTAAACTCCTTAGAGAAAATGGATTCCGCTGAGATCTGGATACGACACAGGCAAGGTCTGTGTAGGATCATCCTTATGCTCTGATAATACAGTATCAATTCGATCTTCACGCGAGGGTCAGTCCCACTGGACACGGTACTTTCCATGTCCAAACCTTCTGGCAGATCCTTCCGCCAGTCGAGAAGCTGTCTCTCGAGACTAGCAATTTTCGTCTGTGTCTCTGCCCATGAATCGGATCGTGTTGGCATATAGAGTTGTGTCATAATCTGGTTGCTGATCATGGTAAGACGGGCCCGAGAAGAGAGATGCTGTCGTGGTGCACCATATCCGATGAACTGAAAGTTCTGCCAAGACGTCTGACCTCCACCCATCGTCTGGATAACAGGTCTCCTGCGGCGAAGAAAGTTTAGCCACAACGTTCTTGAGTCGATGGTGCTCGTGTGATCCCCCTCATTTTCGTTGCCTTGGAGAAGAGAGAGTGGAACCGTGGTGTAAGCTAATGAAATGGAGGGCGGTTTTCCGAAGACCTCAGACATCGCCACTTCGAGACTGTAGAGAGAATACCACATTCGGACCCGCTCGTCCAGCTGGATTGGGCTTAAGAGGCCATCGGCGACTTTCAAATGTAGACCAAGAGACGTGGCGTTCCTGATGGCCAATCCCACCAACGCCCATGCCCTGTTATGCAGTTAGTTCTGCCGTCGTTTGTCCAGCCACCAAGCGTACCTAGTAACCGATCCGTTCATAAAGAGATAAAAAGACAGCACGCTTAATGCCTTGACTCCGTACAAGTTCTGAGCGTCGAGCATGACCCTATGATCGAGCCCCAATGCTCGAGCGCGCGCGTAGTACACCAAGTGGTGCTCTATTTCCGGGTCATCATTGAGCTTGGCCTGGTGTAGCCACTTTGATCCAATCGCCCATATTAGATTCGTCTGCGCAAGCCATCTGCGTTGGTCCCACGACAAGGACCCTTGATGACGCGGAAAGTCATGTAGCTCTGCCAAAAATATCTCTCTTGCAAAACAGTCGAAAATTCCGTGGAGTGCATGAAAGAATGCCTCGGACAGGATTTGGGCAACGATTCCACCTGGCCAATGAAATGCATTGACATAGTCCTCGTCGACGCTCAAGAGATTCTCATCATCCATGAAATAGCCAAGGTGTGTTGCCGAATTCCGCTCCGAGGTATTCGCATGCCCGCCAGATTGTCCATCATCGGGGGCAACAAGATAGGAGTAAGCCCGTGTGATCCAAGACATTTCGGATATTTTGCCTATAAATCCAACCGTTTCTCCATCACGGCCCATATCGATGCCATGCATCAGCAAATCCTGGCGGCCGGGCGATCCTACGCTAGCATCTACGTAGTGCTCGCCGCCGAGACTCTCGTCGGAGCGTATTGG
>NW_027042630.1:0-1743 GCF_035927105.1 Exophiala bonariae | reverse complement strand
TGCAACGCTGGGTGCCACGTAGAGCGCTCAGCGTAGGAGGGAACGACAGCATCTCGACTGAAGCTATCATGTGAACGTTGTGCTGTAGAATAGCCAATATCATAGTGTTTACCGTTAGAGTATTCTGCCAAAAGCTGTCCAAGCAGCTGCACCCCATCGGACACAGGCAAGAGCTTCAATTTCGAGATAAGAGATGATACACCTTGCGCAGGTTTCTTCTCTGTATGCAAACGCGACGGCAAGGAACCGTCACCGCCTGTGAACTCCGCATCGCTTATGTGCTTGTCTGCATCATGGGTGGGAAAATCACGATCGGGCTGGTTTTCTAGTAGAGCATTCTGGTCAATTAGTACATTAGGTGAAACTTGCGATTCCGTGCTATGGGTTTGCGGAGACAAGGTGTTCTCATTGTCGTCCTCCAAAGCTGTAAGGGATTTTTGCAAAATATCGATAATATCCTGGTTAGATGCTCCGCATTGAACATATTCGATCAACGTCGCAGATTGTGGTGAAGAAGTATCGCGTAGGCACTCAATCAATCTGTTCAGAGCATCTTGAGCTGACTTTAATTCGTCCATCGTCCGTTGAAGTGCAACGTGCCGTCGCATATCCATCGTCAAATCTATCACACATTCTGTCCCGGATGATTGACAGAGCTCACAAGGAGGCGGTCCTCCGCTGCATTTTGCCTTGCGCTTCTTGCACGCTTCACAAGCTGCCGATATCCGAGCATTCAACCGTCGCACCCGAGGGCTCGAGGCCAGGAGTTTGGCCGGGCGCCGTGACTCCTTGGCTGCCGACTTTCGCCTCGCTTTCGACGATGGTGGCATTTTCCCATCTCTGGGTGTTGCTTTTCTACGTAATCATCGAATCAGCTGGCCGCGGGTGGCGATAAGCTTCGCGCTTTGCGCACGCGTCGAAAATAGGCGAGCTGCTGTGGATCAGATTGTTGGCTGATTAGCTGGTAGTAGATGGCGTCGACTGCGACGATGTATAGGTAGCGGGGATGGACATCAGCAAGGGCACAGTTAAATCAATTGGAGATAAATTGTGCAGTGGATGTTAGCCATCTAAAGAGGGGTCCTTAGACGGAGAAGTGTCTCCGTCGCTAGACCTCCCTAATCAGGAACTCGGCGGCAGTCTGTGTCTCAAAAGGAAGGTCGAGCGAAGGCCGCTCAAGTGGCACGAGACTAGCGATGACGTAATGGTCGTTCTCTCCGTGGCGCAACGGGGGGATTACATTTGCTTCCAAGTGCACCACCACTCAGGCAGGATGCTCGAAGACTCTCGAAAAACGCCTGGAAGCCGATAGCTTGTCTGTGAAACGCAAACATAGCATTAGGCATGGCAAGCCGACCAATTTTACCTTCGCCTGCCGGGCCAGCTAAAAGGTGTGCGTCGCCGCCTGGAGGTCGCTCAACAGTGCAAGCAGCTCGCTCCAACGCAAGCACCGCATGCTTATCATGCCGACAAAAGAAATTCAGGGTGCGTTCATGTATGACGATTGAACAACGATCAACTAATTTGTAGGTAGTGTACCGGGCACTGTCCCTGTCAAAGATGCGTGCAGCTCAAGATTGATTGCGTTTTCGCTCGAGAGATAGACCGTCGTCGCAAAAGCTTTGTGGAATCCATGCAGGAAGAATTTGAAAAAGAACGAAAATACTTTAAGGAGGCGATCAAAGAGCTCTCAGGCTCGCTCAGACGTCTATCAGCTGAATCGGCGTTAGACGACGTCCAGCA
>NW_027042629.1:0-1787 GCF_035927105.1 Exophiala bonariae | reverse complement strand
GGCTCAAGTAGTGTAGCACAGCCCACCAAGGCAGCAATTGATTTGTCTCCTGTGCCAGTAGTTCGTGCGGGAAAAGCTTGATCAAATTAGTGGCCGCCTGGACGCAACGACGCGCGCAATCTAGGTCCCATGACTCGGACGCCCGACTTTCTTGTTCGATCTGAATGTCACACAAGCCAGGTCGGAAAAGGATCATGGAGATGCTGTGGTAATACAGGTTCAATTCAAGCCTATTTCGTGAGGCAGTGTCGATTTCCGGAAGCATCCCAATTTTCAGCTCGCCAGGCAGGTTTTCAGCCCAGTTGGCCAGGTCCCTTCGGAACTTGTCAACCTGGTATTGAAAAATCGACCATGGTTTATCTTGTTCGCCGGAGTATAGATCGGCGGCGATCCGATCTCTGATCCCGGTGAGGAGGATGCGATGTCGGATGTACTCAGGATTTACGTATTGTCCTTGGTCAGTTACAACGTGAGACAATGTAAGGGTTTCGGAGACCCTTTGAGTGAGATTTCTCTCAACTCTGAGGAAGTCGAGCCACATTCCACGAGAATACGTGTACAAGGGATCTTCAAGCCGATGGCCTCGTGCTGCTGCTTCCAGCGGTGGTGGCCGGCCTAAGTCCTTTGAAACAGTGACATCTGCAAATGCGGTAGCCTTTGGTCGTCCCGTAACTTCTGCCAGAAAAACTTCCAGCTGATACAGCGAATACCATGTTCTCGCCGTTAGCTCTCGTTCTCGTTGACTGATCGAAGGACCAGTGACTTTCAGGTGAAATCCCAGTGAGATAGCATGGCGTATCGCACTACCCAACAACGTCCAGGCTCTGGCTTACATTAGTCGTCTTAGCTTACGTTGAAGAGAATGGGACTGACCGAGAGACGGAGTTGTTCATGAATAGGAAGAATGCAAGCAACCCCATCACCCGAACTTGCTGGTGATCTGGGTGGTCGAAGACAACTCTATGATCAAGGCCAAGCGCTCGGGCCCTAGCATAGTACGTTAGATGGTTATCACCAGGATTTCTGTTGTTAGGTACGCGTATGTGGGACAGCGTCAACCACAGAGAACCAACAGCCCAGATCAGGTTAGCCGCGGCGAGCCATTGCCGGTGCTCCCAAGTCAGTGTTGTCGGTAGTCGAGGAAAGCGTATCAGAGCCTGCAGAAACTCTTCGCGGTTGATGAAATCGAACACACCATATGTCGCATGAAAAGCTGCCTCAGTCAAAATCATGGCGACGTCAAAGTCCGGCCAACTCAGTGCTTCGACTGCATCTTCGTCTATGGACAATATATCACTGTCGTCCATGTAAAATGCCATTGCTGCTGAGATACGAAAATCAGCCGCGTTTGCGACCTGCAATGTTGATTGTGGCTGCCCTGAGGGCTGTTGCAGATAGTCGTATATGCGTTGCATCCACGACATTTCAGATGCCTTTCCAAAAAAGCCGCCTACGCCATTTCCATGCAGTAAGCTGACTCTGTCAGATATTACACCTTGGCGGCTCGGGGACCCCATTCGCGCCGTGTCTTCACCCATTTCGCGATGTCGAGTAGATCCAGGCCTCTTTACGAATCGACCATCGCCACGTCGAGTTTCCGAGACTGACAAATAGTTGGTGTCATAATCAGATGCAAACTAGGGTTCTAGTGTTAACTGATGGACAATTTGGACTGAATATAAAGGACTCTACTTTTACCAGTATCTCATTCACTTCTGACTGCTGGACGTCGTCTAACGCCGATTCAGCTGATAGACGTCTGAGCGAGCCTGAGAGCTCTTTGATCG
>NW_027042628.1:0-1793 GCF_035927105.1 Exophiala bonariae | reverse complement strand
AATCTATAACCCACTAAACTACCCTAATCGTCGTACTCTACCTATCTATATAGGTTCGTTCCTAATACTATTTCTAAATAGAATTAAATTATTCTTAAATAGTTCTTTAGCTATAATATCGCCTTTTATAGCTATTTTATAAAATTTATTAAGAAATTATATATTAATATTTTTATTAGCTAGTTAATTAAGACTTAATAGATTTAGATTAATTTCTAGAATATATAAATATTCTAGAGTAATTACTCTATTTAATAGGCGTAACTTAACTCTTTCTAGCTAGTTAATATAAATTTTACTAGCTTTTCTCTATTTTAGATCTATAGAGTATAGCCTTAAGTCTATAAAATAGTTCTTATAGGTATAAATATATTTAGTAGACTTACTATCGAGTATCTAAGTAGATTTATTAACTTTTATATTAACTAATAAGACTATTTCTATAAAATTTAAGTTATATATTTTATTATCTTTAGTATTTAGAGATATATTATTATTTTTAGACTTTTTTTTACTTCTTTTTATAGTTAGAAGCTAATTTTAGATTTTTCTTCTAGTATTTATCGCTCTTATAGCCTTTTTTACTATAGTAGTCGTATTTTATAGTATTTTTATTATATTTATACTTATATATTTTATTTATAGTTTATAGAGCGATTTTCTAGAATTATAGTATAATTTTATTTTTTAGTCGCTTTAATTTATTAATTAGTTAGCTAAAAATAAATATTAAATTAATAATATTATTCTTTTTTATAGTTTATATAATTTAATTTATAATAACTATAAAATATTCGTATTTAAGAGTTAAGTTATTTAGAGTATATTCTAAAATAATCTTTTCTAAAATTTTAAGATTTTTTATCTTTAGTTTATTACTAAGGCGTTTAATTCTAGATAAATAGAATTTGATAGAACTAATTTTTACTAAAGTAGTTAAAAATAACTTCTTAATAAGAAGAAATTTACTACTAAAGCCTTTAAGCTTATAAATATCTTTTAGAGTATTCTAGATATTTAGAGAGATTTTTAAATCTTTTATATATATTAATAGTTGATCTTCTAGCGATAATTTAATAATTATCGTAGTTTTAATTAAATTATTATAATATTTTAGTATTATTGTTATTTTATTCTCTTCTAGTATTAAATCTACTACTTTTAGAGATTCTATTATATAGAATAGCTCTTTATTAACTAAATAGACTTCTATTCTAAGAGGTTATAACTTAAAGTTATTAGAATCTTTTAAATATTAAATCTTAAATAGATTATTATCTATTTTATAAGACTTTATAGCTTAAAAGCTATTATTCGCTCTTTAAATAAATATATATTTATAATAGAGATTCTTAAGATAGTAAACTAATATTATAGATTATACGAAAGTTAAATTTCTTAATTAAATATAGTATTTCTTAATAATTATACTTAATTAGGCTTAGTATTATAAAATTAATTTTAGTATTATTCGTATCGCTTATTTAAAAGTATTCTAAAGATATAGAGCGCTAAGCTTATAATCTATCAAAAACTAAATTATAGTAGCTCTAGTAGAATATAGAGCTAAATCTATTTAAGTCTAGTGAATTAAGTAGAGAGAGTAGAAATATTATTCTTTACTATAAAATAAATTAAAGACTTAGAGATTTCTATCTAAGGAAGTAACTATAATTAGTATATATAAATAGATTAAAAGTTCTATAATTTTCTAATTTATTATAATAATTATAAATTACTAGATAAATCGAGATTTATCTAGTAATTTATAATTATTATAATAAATTAGAAAA
>NW_027042627.1:0-1839 GCF_035927105.1 Exophiala bonariae | reverse complement strand
AGTATGACCCTCTCGATCCGTTCTACAAATCCCGGGTATTTACAATATCTTGAGAGCGAAAGTGGCTGAGTTATAACTTTGATGGGGTAGAGCCACTTTCGCTTAGGGTTAAGCCAGAAATAGTCACGTGATAGCTATCACACTAAGGGTATCTAGGGTTGAGTGATTCAGACCGCTAGATTCTAACTTGAATCTCACTTGTTTATAGTAGTACTATGGAGCTCAGGTCTAGGGAGTAACATCATGGACGAACAAGATATTATCATATTTAATGAAGAATATAGAATCTTTATTTGCTTGGAGCACGGATATGCTATCGTGAAGCCCGCAGTCCATCTCTATGAAGAGCATAAATCACTCACCAAGGAGCAGCGGAAGAAAATCGTACAGCACCACCAACACCAGAAAGCCATAGTCTGGAATGAAGTACAAACACCCCCAGCCCACTCACCACCCATACAAGGTCTTCGCCAACCCATCCCGGCATATCTATGTGCCGGAGAGCGCTGTGGCTGGGTCAGTGCTCATTCCAAAGGCATCGAAATTCATGCTCGAGGCGAGCACCAGTGGAAGAAAACCCATGCGCAACCCATCTTCTGGAGTCGGGTTTGGGCCCAAACATGGTTCACCGCGGCTGGACGTGTTAAGTATTTCCACGTGCAAATGCCCGTAGACATACAGATGCCCGATAGTACCGGTGGATCATCGAGTATTTACTCAAGGCGACATTTATATTCGGCGCCAAGCCAGACTCTGAGCACTCCCCCCGTCCAACCATTTCTCAACCCCAGTGCTGAAGACGACTTCGTCTCACTGAATACCCAAGCTGCGGCCATGGACGCAGCACACGAACTGGAGATGGAGAAGCTCGAGGCCGAAATGCTCAAACAAGATTCGACGGGGTGGTGGAGTCGAACGTTATGGCAGAAGCACTTTCAGGGTCGGAATCTCAAGTGGCTCGCATACACCAGCCGACTGCCCGACCGAGACGAGCCATTTCTCTCCGAGATTGTCGATGAGTTTCATGGTTTCTTCGCAGAGGCCAAGCGGGGCATTCCCACGCTGGATCAAGAAACTCGACGCTGGCTACGGAGCGAGAAGCGAGAGGAGATTTCTCCCCGGCCGTTCATGCGGCTTCAAAATATCGAGAGTGAGGAGCGATACGAGATCTACTTCTGCCGATTTCTCTGCTATGTGATGCGTGTGTGGTTCTACAGTGAACTTGAACTTCAAGCTCGTGAGACTACCCGAGAGAGTGATATTAACACGTCATCTCTCCACGGTCATCCCCACAACAGTCAAATAGAATCGAGTGAAATACCCACCATCGTAAGCAGTGGCGTATTGCCATCCCAAGACGAGAGCGAATTGTTCCGAGATGAAGTATCGGCAGAATATATTAGCTCGGGGACCACGGCCAACGACGATCAGGACGATGAGGACGATGATCCAAATTCCGACAGTGACGACAACAGCGATCTTGAATCAGACAACGAGGGAGAGGGCGAGAGAGGGACGGGTACACTTACTAATGGGCCGACACTGACGACTTCTGAACCATACGAGGAGGTCGATGAAACCCGAGACGCTCGCGAGTTATTTCCATGGACCCGGGCACAGAGGATATGCACGGCACAGTTATACTCCACCATGTGTGATCCCGATCGACCACATAATGTGAAGATGGAGGCCGTGAGGAGGTTTTTCACCCAGTTCATATTCCACAAGGTCGGTGGCGACAAGTTCCGGAGTGGATTGATTCACTTTACCGCCGTGCTTGGTATCGACGAGGAGAATCGCCGACTCAAGGAGCCCATCAATTTCTCATATATTCTGGCC
>NW_027042626.1:0-1849 GCF_035927105.1 Exophiala bonariae | reverse complement strand
AAGTTCATTTCTTGGCACCATTTTATATGTGTACGGGTCACCCGCACACGGCCGGATATTTATAGGATCATCTCGATCAAGACCACCATCCCGTTACTCATAACATGATCCCAAATACGCCGTGGATGTCGCCGGCCAGCCCAGCGCTGATAACTCGCTAAATCCTCACGAAACCCGCCGATATATCCCGCCTTTTGTATACATCGAAACTGCACCCGGCCCAGCATGCCGCTCACCAACGCCGGAATGAGAACCCCAGGCCACTGACACGGCGCCTCAATGTCTTGTCCAGTGGCACAGAGTCGCTGGCTGAGACCGCACTTATAGCAGCTGTGGCTGTCGGGACTATATCGGATAGCCCGTCGAAAATCGTCCACCGTACCGTGAAACCATGGCTGCTCCACGAGAAGTCGCTGCGCATCCGCGCAGTCCTGAGTCCCATGGTCACTGTGCTCCAGTCCGCCGAGACGGAACCAACACCACACACACCCGAGTACCATTTGGTCAAGTGCCTCGCGCACGATCTCCTGCTGCCGACTGTCTCGTTGCTGTCGCTTCTGGCACTCGAAGAAGCCCTCGCCACACCGGTCGCAGCGCGCGTAGTCGGGTTGGTCACCACACTCTTGGGCGAGACTGACACCGTCGAGGTAGGTACTCATGACCCGACGCCGACAACCTGTACCGACAATGAAATCGGCCATAACGGATTGGTTGAGCGCGAGGCCACCCGCCTGAATACTTCTCTCGACGTGACCTTCTTCCACGAGAATTATAGAGTCGACAATTCGACCGTCTCGCCCACCGCGACCACTTTCCTGCGCGAATTCGATCATCCCCCACGGCGTATCCACATGGAGGATGAATGTGATCCCCGCGATGTCGATCCCCGTGCCGAGTGCGGACGTAGCCACAATGAGCCCACCGTGTTTGATCCAGTACTCGAGACGCTCGTCCTTATCAACAGTACCGGCGTGGTAACTGGCACAGCATAGCTCCTGGCTAAGCTGCTCACACTGCGCCACGCTTTTACAGTAAACTACCCCCTTAGCTCCGTCTCGCCGAAGAAGGACGAGCTGTTTTCGACAGAGTGTGGTGGCCTCTTCGATTAGTGTCCCTGGGTGACAGCGTTGGACGTAGTAATGGTGAGACACTCGGACAGTAGACGCCCGGATATATCGAGCCTGTCGTAGTAGCATCGCCTCCTCTAACTCGAATTCGAGAAGAGGCGGTAGTGTGGCCGTCAGTAGGACGAGAGGACACGGTATCCCTCGGAGCTGGCGAAGATGCGCTAACTTGGGCCGCCAGTGGTTGTCGGTAAAGGTGGTGTGGCACTCGTCAATAAAGATCCGTCGGAGAAGCTGCTGTTGTGCCAGCCCTTGGGCATACTGTAGAAACTGATGGCTGACGGCAATATCGGCACTGACGACAACAATGCGAGCCGGATTGACCTCACCGACCGACCACTCAAAGACATCAATGGTCGACTGGCGAAAGCGCTCGACCACGTCATTCAATAGTGCACGAAATGGGGCGACAAAGATGGTGACTCCAGTACTCTCCAGTCGCGAGGGGAGAGTAGCTAGTAAGGTCTTACCGCCACTGGTAGGGAGAATGACCACGAGTGGAGTCTCGCCGCGAAGGACGGCCCAGACACCCTCTTCCTGCTCACGCGACCGAAAGCGGGCGGCCGTCGTACCGAATAGTTGCTGAAGACCAAGTTCAACGGCCGCGCTTGATATCTCGATATCCTGTGTTGTAGCCCTAGAGGTCCTAGGTCTCTTGATAGGAGGAGTGGAATATACGCTCGAGGTCGAATCCGTCTGGAATGGCAGTTGGCGCCAGCGAGGTT
>NW_027042625.1:0-1902 GCF_035927105.1 Exophiala bonariae | reverse complement strand
TGGCGGCGGCCTATGCCAAGGAATTCCTTGGATATATATCACCGGAGCGGACCAGGCTAGAAAAGCCATTCCAAGACATCGCTGGTAAGTAGGACCAGTCAGTAGGTCAGTTTGGACGAGGCTCCGAGACATGACTAATACGAGAACTACTCTCAACAGCTTCTCTCGATAAGCACCTTGATAGGCAATCGCGCTTAGCGGAAGAGCATCTTCAGGAGGTTAAACGAGAAAACGAGAAACAAGAACAGCGTTATCAGAATGACCGGCATCGCCGATGCCGTCAAGCATTCAAGACGAGCAACTACGAACAATTTAAGGATAGCATTCCCGATCGAATGGACGGCACCTGTCAATGGTTGCTGTCTCACTCTCAATATCTGCAGTGGGGGAGGAGAAATGACGACGGCCTTCTCTGGATTTCGCCCGATCCTGGCTGTGGCAAGTCAGTCCTCGCTAAATCACTTATTGATAATGAGCTCCGAACCACCAATGAGCATACTGTATGCTATTTCTTCTTCAACTATAAAGGGCAGCAGGATCGGTTAAATACTGCTCTTTGCGCCCTCCTCCACCAGCTGTTCTCCCACCAGCCTCAGCTCGTCCAATATGCAATTCCAGCGTGGGAGAAAATCGGCGACAACGTGGTGATGGAGCTATCGGAGCTGTGGCGCATCTTGCTTGCAGCAGCGAATGGTCATGAAACCCACGACGTCACGTTCATTTTGGATGCGCTGGACGAATGTCGACTATCCGATCGCCGGTGGTTGATCGACATGCTAGCGAGGTTCTCTACCCGTATATCACCATCTTCTTCTATGGCGCGGCGAGGACGACTGAAAATTCTTGTTACCAGTCGGCCATACTTTGAGGTCGTTCAAGGGTTTCAGTGCAACGCACGTCGTCAACACTTATTTCACATACCTGCAGAAAAGGAGAATGCATCACTCAATAGCGATGTGCAGCTATATATTCGACAACGTTTAGATGACTTGAGAGTCTCCAATCTATCTCGGAAGGAAATTTGTTTGGTTGAGGAGAAACTGAAACTTGCGCACCAGTACAATTTTCTCTGCGCTTACCTATTGACGGAACCCTTATTCGAACAGCCGCCAGGAACAATGAGGCAGCTTCTTGAAGTACTAGACCAGCTGCCAAGGAGCATGGAAGCACAATATGAGAGCATCTTAAAGCGATGTAAGAAACCTCGCGAAGCAATGCGAATATTGTCACTTATCATCGCCGCACGGAGACCTTTGAGCCTCGAGGAAACCGACGTCATATTATCATTCCAAGGCAATGGATCCTCATGTCACGACCTCAGCCTTCAAGGCTGCGATCGAGTATCGGATTTTGTTCGGTACGCATGCGGACTGTTTGTCAGGGTCGTCGACGGCAGAATATACCTGTTGCACGAAACCGCAAGAGAATTCTTGGTGAGGCGTTTTCGCCTTGGCTCCGATAGACATGGCACGGGTTCCTGGAAATCCAGTATTGGCCTTGTTGCTTCCCACTCCAATCTAGCTTTGACCTGTCTCAAATTCATGAAGATGAGAAATCGCCCTCGTCTTGCGCCTTTTTTTGCCTTTCTCAATTACGCCAATCAAAATTGGGGATATCATCTCCTTGAGGCATGGCGATTGGTATGCAAAAGTAGGCAAGAACAGTATATCCAGAGAATGGTCGGCTGGGGACTCGACATGCAAATGGTAGACGCTAACGGAAAAAGCCTTTTGCATCAGACTTTAGATGTGGTAGAGGTAAACCTTGAGCACGTGGTTTGGTTCAAAGTGCCGACCGAGAAAACATGACCTGTATGCATTATGCCGCCTTGCGGCGCGAGCATGGTGTGATTACAGTCCTGGTTAAAGCAGGATTCAACGTCAATGCCCGTGTGATCCGAGG
>NW_027042624.1:0-1916 GCF_035927105.1 Exophiala bonariae | reverse complement strand
CACCAGCCAAGCATCGAGCCTCCCACGCATGTGATCGGTGTCGTCTACTGCGTACAAAATGTTCGGGTGATGATCCTTGTCACAAATGCCGAAAGGATGAAGCGATCTGCCTTTTTGGCGATCGGAAGAGGGAAAGAAACAAGAAGTCTCGCTCAGCATCCTGTGGAACGAACGTTTTCACTAAGACCGCAGTTAGGAACTTAATTGAAAGTGTTCAGTTCATTGATGAACTGAAGGCCATGAATAATACACTTCTTCAGGCATTGAAGGGCGTTGCCATCAGTCCTAATTTGGATCCAACTGAATCTGCCAGCATCAGAGATGTTATCAATACCGTTGGTTCTACTATTTTCATCTTGCTAGCTTGGCTGATGATAGTACTCAGTGCGAGCTGGAGACCGTGGACACATCTTTACTGTCTCCTAGTACGCAAACTGACAGCAGCTCTCGAGTTCCTATGAGTTCGGATCAGACTCCTGGTGGTGAGTACTACGTTGATGCTAGTGTCGGGTCGCCCGGTCGTCTGGACCTACTGACGCACAGCATTGACATGGGGCGCGGTCGGGGAGCTGTAGGATTTATAGGAAAGATATCTGAGATTTCCTGGATCGCACGGGCGTATGATTATCTCGTATCCGGGGGAAAGTCCTCTGGCGTTCAAGTCAGAACCTCACATCCGAGTTCCATGATGCAGCTGGGCTACTTCATGGATGACGAGAATGTATTGACAATTGACGAGGATTATGTGGACGCGCTTCATTGGCCAAGAGATGGTGCTGCTCAAGTCCTCTGTGAGGCTTTCTTTCACGCGCTCCATGGCATCTTCGACTGCTTTACTCGAGAATGGTTCTTGCTGGAACTAAAGGAATTTCCGCGCAATATTACATCATTCACGTGGGACCAGCGCAGGTGGCTTGCACTGACCAATTTAATGTGGGCCATCGGATCGAAGTGGCTAGATCGGGCATCGCTGAATGATGACCCGGCCATAGAGAACCACCTGGTATACTATGCTCGAGCGCGTGCGTTAGGGATCGACCATAGGGTTATGCTCGACCACCAAGATTTCCACAGCATTAAGGCATTAGGAATGCTCTCCTTCTATTTATTCACAAATGGTTCAATTACCAGGTATGCGTATACTCACCGGAAGAGAGATAGCACTGACCATCTGGTAGAGCATGGAGTTTGCTGGGATTGGCCACCAGGAGCGCCACGTGTCTCGGTTTGCACCTGAGAGCCGCCGCCGGTATCTTAACGCCCCCACAGCTGGAAGAGAGAGCCCGCATGTGGTATGCCCTCTACAGCCTCGAAGTGGCTATGTCAGAGGTCTTGGGAAAGCCGCCCTCCATCTCGTTGGCGTACACTACAGTTCCCATAGAACTCCTACAAGGCGATTCAAATAGGGAGCTTCCTGGTCACCCTGACACCCTTGGCTCACGAACCATATGGTTAGAATTTCTGCGCAGAAGGAGAGATATCACTCAAACGATGCGTGGGGGTCACTTGCCGTGGCAGAACTTCCAGTTCATCGGGTACGGGGCGCCTCAACAGTATCTCTCTTGCCGCGTCCGGCTTTCCCTCATCAGCAATCGCGTGATGACGCAGCTATATATGCCGAACCAGTCCGGTTCATGGGCGGCGATGCAGAAGAGAATGACCAGTCTGAATAGTGAGCTTCTCGAGTGGCAGAAGGATCTACCACAAACGCTCAGCCTAGAAAGTACCGTGGCAATTGGCACTGATCCTCGCGCCAAGATCGATCTGGCGTTGTACTTTCAGAGCATTCGGATGATTCTACACAGACCTTGCCTGTGTCATATCGAAATTCGGGCAGAATCGACGTCCTCCAAGGATTTTAATCTCAGTAACGCAAAGAGTTGTGTGTATGCGGCAGTTTCATTAGTCGATATTCT
>NW_027042623.1:0-1926 GCF_035927105.1 Exophiala bonariae | reverse complement strand
GAAGCCTGACATTGAAATTGTCCGAGCGATGGGACTACTGGCGTTCTATCTATTCATCAATGGTTCAATTGATCGGTAAGAAAAATGACCTACTTTAACAGATCGGTTGGTACTAAATAGTTGGCTTTATGCAGGGCGTGGACTACACTCGGACGAGCAATGAGGCACGCAATATCCCTTGGCCTACATGTTGATATTGTGAACAGGCCCGTTGATTCGTTCGAGCGGGGGGAAGAAGCTAGACTGTTCTACTCAGTCTATAACTTCGAAATCTTTTTAGCTGAAGTTACTGGTAGACCGCCAGCAATCTCGACCGATAATGTGACCATATCAACAGACGTCCTATTTGACTCACAGGAGCCACTAAACCATACTGCCAACACGAACCTTGGAATTTTGCCGATAAATGCAGGGCAAGGGTGGGCAGGTTTCCAAAAAGGCCAGAATAAGCCCCAGGAAAAGGGGTTCCAGCCGATATACCCGCGGTGGAATATCTGGAACGTCAAGCAGACAATTTCGCAGAAATACTGTCCATATCGAACTCGTCTCTGCAAAATCAGTCATCGGATTAACTCCGAGCTGTACAGCGGTGTATCTCAGTCTGCAACCCAAGACAAAATTAATTATTTTGAAACCCAGCTGAGGGAATGGCGTCAAGAGCTCCCGGATGAGTTAAATGCACAGAACGCCAGGGCCCCAGATTACGACCCTCGTCCAACGCTCGAACTGGCGATGTACTACCACAGTGTACAGATGATCCTTTACCGTCGGCCCTTGGCAGATCCATGGGCTCACAGTGAGAGGGACACTTCCCAGCCTTTCAACAAATACTCTGCGAGGTCATGCGTCTTTGCCGCGATGGATATGCTAGCACTTTTATCAAATGGGCCTACTGACCACGAATGCTACCACCTTCTTCCATGGTGGGGTTCTATCCATTATCTGTGTCAGGCTGCCGCGGCGCTGGTGCTCGAGCTGTATTTAAATGTTCGACACTTCCAGCAATCCGACGCACGTATGATCTGCCGTGGTCTGTGGAAAGCCGTGTCATACTTACGGTGCTTTGCGGGTAACTCCCTGTCAGCTTATAAGGCTTGGAGGATCTTTCGGCACCTCGCTCTAGACATCTGTGCCCGTTCTGATGATCTCAATACGACCGAGACATTTGAAGTGGGGTATCGGCCGCAGGGTTGGACGGAAATAGACGAAGTGCATTTAGTAAAAGCTTTGTCGTACTAGCGCAAGTATTTAATACAACTGTAGATCTAAAATTGAAAGTTATCTTGTTGTGAGACTGAGCATTTGCTATGTCAAGAAGAAGTAACAAAATCAGGGCGCGAAGTCAATGACCTGTCACCGAGCCTTTTTGGACAGCGATTTTCCCCCTTCGATAACACCCCATGGCAGATTCCTGTTTCGGGGAGTGCCCTCTTATACAGGTGTCCCGCCTCTCATGAGCTTGCATACTTCCACTGATGTGTACACCATTTCATCATTTCAAGTCCGACATTCTCATTGCCAATGACAAGACAAAAGTAGGGAAACCGCTGTTATTAATGGTCATTTCATGATGACTGCTCAAGCCCAGTGTCTCTGGCCTGAGGCCAGTGGCCTCAGGCCTCTCACGTTGGCATCGTCGAAACTACAAAATACCTAACAAGCCAGTTACGAAATATCTTTGTTGATTCGTCCTAAAATGATTCGCAGTTATTGCTAAGTAAAGGCGCCAGGCAACATACTGACTCGTGGGATACCATGTCCAAGTAGTTCTGGCTTGAAGTGGCGACTTACCTTTGTGATTTTCTGCTCCATGAGAGCGACCAATATCGGCCGAAGATACACGAATCTCCGGCGAGACAATGGCAGAGATGGCAAACCTGACTGCCATGAGTTTGGTCTTGTGGGAGGGCATCCTGCCCGAAGCTC
>NW_027042622.1:0-1928 GCF_035927105.1 Exophiala bonariae | reverse complement strand
GGAAAGCACCAGCGAGGAGACTCAAGAGAAGTAGTAAACGGCAAACACATCTGCCGAGCCAACTTTGATGAACATCCGCTTCCAGACCGCACTGTACTTTGGGCGATACAGTGCTTTAGCTTGGCGACTTGATATATCGATCCGGCAATCTAGCGACGTCCGTCTACGAAAACAACATCCAATTGAATTCTTCAGCTCCGCAGCCTCTTGGAAATAGAACTTTACCCAGGAATCTACTCATGGTATTTATTGCAGCACTTCAAATGTTCAAGAAGCAGAGTCTCCTTGAGCAGGTAGTAAAGCGTCTTCCATGAAACCGCTGGCGATGCATCGCTGTTTTTGCTATCTCAAGGAGTCTGTTCGACCTTCCATGGTAATTTGCTAGCAGGATGATCTATTCTCGATCATTTCCCATGAACTAGGCAATCTCCGACCTCAACCGCATGGCTCTTGACTCAAGGTTAGTTACTCGCGTGGACACTTTTGTCCTTTTAGCGGCGGAACTGGGTGAGCACGGAAAATGCTAACCACCTCTCATCCCCATTTTTGCCATCGCGTCAACAGCTACAGCATTGTCGATACTATCTTCATCAGGTTCCCCTTATATAGCTGCCTAGATGTATTCCGCAGAACAGCTGACTTCTTACCTTAAGATCAGGTGTCACCGAGACCAGCCTCTCACGAGCAAGCAGCAGCAGCTGCATCGACAACGCGCAAGAAGCTAGAAGTTAAGACAACTACTTTTGAACCATCGTGCGAAGCGAAAATTAGGCCCACGTGAGGCTGCATATTAGTGCGATTTAGTCTTTATCCTTGTCGGGTTTCAATAGTACAACGAGGACAACAACTCCTGGGAGTGATACGGTGGGGGCACATAAGATATAACACGTGGGTGTCTGATGATTGTTAGCGTTGGCATGACTAAATGGACTTTCTACTACCTCCCGCACTGTCGATGTTGAAATATCAAACATGGACTCGAGCCATGGCAGGAGAAGTCGGAAGGACTGAGGCGGGCGGGATTCTGGCGCCAATGCCCTATTCAGTCGAACGTCGAGGTATGGTTGACGGGTTGCCTCTACCATGCAGCGGATTCCACTCATTTCTTCCTAAAGACTACCGCCACACGTCATGGATGATCAGCCGGTGTACCATTGCTGGACACTCTCTAAGCGCAGCAAAGGTATTGAAGGTCAATCCACTGTAATGCCCCTGGAGCACAAGTCTGTGCGTCCTGTCGTTGCGGCAAAGATGGCAAGACAGAAACCATACAAAAACAAGTGTGAGGCTGCACTTCTGCGGGGTTCGAACGAGAAGCACGAGCTAAGATTAGGATTAGAGATGACTCTCTTGGCTTGCAGTGAAAAGATTACTTGGGCTGCTTTACAACACATGTGTATGGAATAATTCTACATTGAATCAGGGACAGAATCGAAGCGGATCAGATCTCTAACGTACTACACAGCTGACAAAAGCTTTTGCACCTCAGACGCTTAAAATTTTCTCGAGCCTGATGGTGGCTGGTCGTTGTTGCAAGATAGCTCGAGTCTCTGCTGTGGGCAAAGACCCACCTAGCCAAGAATGGATGCGAAACTTGCGCTACACCAAGCCCTTGGCAGTTTCGCTTGTTGGACATATTTCTCGTAGTCACATCCTTGGCTCCAAACTCGGGAAGAACCAGCCTGTCGTTGACCGCGAGGGGTTGTTGACCAGTCTTGGCAGCTGGCAAGGCTTCTGATCTACTGAAACACGTCCGCTCTTGGCTGCTCTGAGCGAGTGTATCCAACGCTAAGCCCACTGGCACCCCATTCGGGGCAGCTTGCGTACATTTATGAGACATGCAGAAGCCGTCTCAAGATCGCAGAAATACGTCAGCCATTGGATGGAGAGCTTCCTGACAAATTGGTTAGTCCCGATTTCTGCTTTTA
>NW_027042621.1:0-1959 GCF_035927105.1 Exophiala bonariae | reverse complement strand
CGGTTATATAGTTAACTAGCGTTCGTCTCCGTGGAGGTCGTCTGAGCGAGTTGGTGTCGCCGGCGTATATTGTCTCGCCGGGCGTCGCCCGCCTCAGTCAGCGTGTCACTATTTGAACTCGTTTGTGACTCCCAGCAGCCGTGGGGCTTAAAGGCAGGTCCCTGCCTTCGTCATCAACGACAGTCCTGGCCCAAAACATGCAATGAAGCTGAAAGAGACTAACGATCAAGCGCGCAAATATATCTCCATCAACGACCGAACGTCAGGCAGGCCTCCAGAATGTGCGACTCCTTCCGTGATCGGCGAATGACCAGCTTACACAAGTGCTACGATATTCATAGTCTGCATGCATTAGTATATCAGGTGCACTGCTTGATCTCGACTCCTCAACATGGCCACGCCCGCACTCCATAGGCCCATGTATCTGATGAGTCCTCTAGGAATTTACGACCATTACCCAGCATGGTATGGTGTTCTGAAACCGGTGTCGCAACGGCTGAGAGGCAGGGATTGAGGACCGTCGACAGTGGTGGCATTTTTGGAGTGCTTAGAACTGTCAACTCGAACACGAGGATTCACCTCAGATTCAGGCGCCGTAGTTGCGATCGTGCGAGCCCAGATGGAGGGGAGGCTTGCCTCCGTGTCGGCCTGAGGAATAGTTGTGGCATCTGGCCAGTGCACTGAGCTGCTCATCATTATAGAGACAGTAACCCAGAGAGCGTATCGTGAAGTCTGACACTTGATTGGACGAAATCAATGCTGTGGCTCATCGGGACAGCGAGAATACCTCTGAATAGGGAGACATAATCCCACAACTTTACTATCCACGTATGGGGCTTCACACACTTACGCCTCCGGGCTTGTGCGGGCCTAGGTAACCAGGCTCTGGTCCGATCGCTGGTTTAGGTAAATGGCAGAAAGTCTCATCTAGTCTAAGTTGGAGGAAGAGAAACGGCAATGTCGGAATGACTTGGTCGCGAGCAGAGAGCCGGAGCTGTAGTCTTGACCTGCAGGACTGGGAAAACCTACCTTGCGATTGCCAGCATTTCATTACGAGATATCTCTTTGAATGTTCAGAGTGCTCTTCAATACACATACTGCTAAGTAAGCTGCACATATTGGTCTAGGCAATTTCCGAGAAGAAGCCATCACAAACGGCACACAGAGGTTCAACGGCATCGCTGATGTGGCAAGCAGCATGGCTGGTTTCCGTCGTTGCCGGAATATCGAATTGCTCCGAGCTGTCGAGATTGTCCAAAAGAACATTGTTCGCCACTCCTCCTCGAAACGTGGATGAGGTCCGCCCCCTGACCGCCTGGTCGATTATGTATAGGATCGTCAACAGCTCAGACGAGGTCTCAGGGACTAGTAAGCCGTATCTCGAAACTAGGGGATGATCAATTCGTCGAGAAGGGAACTCCATCATCGTTGGTCCCATGATGAAGATCATTCTGTTGCCACACGAAAAGGAGCATCCCGCCCAAACCTGATTGGCGGTACAACTGTCCGTAGATGAACTCACCAATGACGTAATCAATTTCACCGCAACTCCGAACGACTCGGATAACCAAGGAGCTTGCCGCCCTCGATGTCCAAGACTTGGAGACATATCCTTCTAGCAGATGGCGTTGGTCAACTGCATCAAAGGCTCCTTCTTGGTAAGGACATCCTTGGGTGGTAGCTTGATGGAAGCTACTGAATTTGGTCTCTTGGCACTGAAATGGCTTGGGGATCGGCGATGAGTATGTCCCATGGCAGCCAATAGTGAGAGCCAATTTCTCTTGAAGCCCAGTCGATCCTGGTTCGCTCTTGGTTGGTCATTTAAATAATCGCATTGAGCATTTCCTCGCCACAATCGATTCCGAGTCAGTCCAGTACTGTCTTGACGACAGCTACGTGTCGATTTTCGACAGCCACGAGTACGGTGTCGTGTAGGGTAGCGGTGCTATGGTAATACAT
>NW_027042620.1:0-2034 GCF_035927105.1 Exophiala bonariae | reverse complement strand
CGTCGATCCCAAGGACAGCACAGAAATGGACCAGCCCGCTCTTGTACGGCTCCCCCCCAAAACGATGGAAGATGAAGAGGTTAAATATTCGAAGGACCTTTTTCACCCCGACCGGCAATAGCCACTGAGGTGTCAAGATGTAGTCGTATAGGTCTCGGCAGGCCTCACGCTGTGAGTCCACCCATGGAAATAGCTCACGCGCATCGCGAAGGACGTCTGTGGTAGGGACTGAAGGAACGAGGGCCGCTAGAGCTTCGACTCTACCACCAACTGAGCTCGAACTCGCGCTGGATTCAGTGTCATCAAAGTCACTGCCACTGTCATCCGAGTGGCTGTTCCCACCATCAGGGGGAGGAGATCGAGGTCGGCCAGTAATATCCGTAACATCAGGAAGACTCGACGAGGGAATATTTATATTCAAATTGACTGGCAGGGCGCCATCATCCCCAGTGGCCGTCCCAGCCAGCTCAACCTCCGCGCACCAGATACGCATGATATAGCAGAGGAACCGTCGATAAAGGTTGAAGTAGCGGTCCTCGCTATCGCGGTTCTGGAGTCGACCCATTGGCCGGACATCTGGCTCCTCTCGTTTGGGACTACGGAGCCAGCGCCGCGTCTCGAGGTCCATGGTCATGAGCCCCATACAGCACTGTGCTTGAAGTGCGTCCATAATGTCCATCATCCCTATCAGGACTGGTTCATCCTTTCTTGGGAGTCGGGTAGCCTCACTGAGGTGCTTGAGATTTCGACTGGCAAAATGCTCAGGCCAACGAGTACGGTTGAACCAGCCCGTCCGGTCCTGTTTTGCGATGTCGGCGTCGAGTATATCGAGCTCTCTTTGGTGGCTCGCCCGTAGGAGTGCCCAGCCCTCCTTGATGGACCGAACCTCGCTTTCCTGTTGAGTACTGAGCCCGGCGGCGACAGGAGGATCGGTTGGTGTGGGGCCTTCATCAGCCCCAACTGGCGAGGTCACCGCAAAGTATTTTCGCTGGCCACGGGAGACAAATAATGTCTGGGCGTAGATGTGACGCCAGTACTGGGGCCGTGACTCGGCCTTTCGCCACTGGTGGACGCGCCTCGCGTGGTTGGAAATCCCCTCCAGGTGAATACTGATGTATCCACAGCCGTCATGCTGACATAAATAGGCACGCACTGGGGCAGCGAGCCCTTCAATAGGATCTTGGAATGGGGGTGGCAGGGGAATAGAACTCGTAGGGGCACATACCTGGCTGGAAAACCGCCGGATAATGGCGTTTCGCTCGCCGAGAGGGAGCTGGTGCTCTCGACGGAGGTGCTGCGCGAGATCTGTAGTGGCGTACCCATGTTGCCGGCAGACAAATATCTGTAGGGTCGTGTTGTATAGAATGGGCTCGGTAGATGACATGGTCACAGCGGTATAGATAGGAGACCAGTAAATATACCAAGAGAATTCGGTGATGCGAGAATAATTAGAAGAATATCAACTCTAGATCTTGACATATTTGATCTTTCTTATCTGGAATGTGCGAGGAGTGAAGATAATACTATACCATAGTAGGTAGGGTCTCCTCCTTAGTCCCAAACACAATACAAGGGTTGGATTAAGCGAAAACAGTTGATTAGTCATCTCCTGTACTATAGTATAGGAGATATTAGATTTTATTAATATCTATAGCCTATATTATAGTATATAAGATAACTAATATCTTACCTAGGCCTTACTAGCGCATCTAGTCTTACTAAATTCTTAGCCCTTTTTATCTACTTAATACTATAGTATCTCCCCTATTTAATTAGTTATTACTACTTCTTATAGCCCTCTCACTCCTACTAACTCCTCTCTTTCCTTAAACTCTTAGACTCTTCTATCTTTCAATATAGTGTAGGATACTTCAATATAGCGAAGGCTGCTCAGATATGGCGAAGGCTGCTCAGATATGGCGGAGGATGTTCCAATATGGCCAAGGCTGCTCAGATATGGTGGAGGATGCTCAGATATGGCGGAGGATGTTTCAATATGGCGGAGGATGTTTGGGTATAATGGAGAATAGGATA
>NW_027042619.1:0-2096 GCF_035927105.1 Exophiala bonariae | reverse complement strand
TCGCGCACGGAGGCAATGTCATCAGAACGGCGACACCGATCACACTTTATACTGGGACCATGTTCCCACCGTGGAAGCAACTCGTCTACCGCATCACCGTGAAGGTGCCAGAAATGATGGGGAAGGGGGGGACGCAGTCCGTAAAGAAGAGGAAGCCGCAGATGAAGGTGACGAACATGATCTACGTCGTCATCCCGATGGAGATCTCCATGATGAAGACGACCCCAATGAGGAAGACCGTGGGGTGTTTAGCAAGTATGTTGGATGGACGGCGAATCAGCAAACGGTGAGGGCATTAGCAGGTGGTTCTCAGCGATTACAATACAGTGAGCGGGTCAATGGGCAGCAGCGAGCATGGTATCTTGAGCAGTGTCAGCGATGGGTCGGAACGTGCTTCATTTGTCATTTACTGCACGGACAGGGCGGGTTCCATCACGATTTGGATGGTTGTCGGCGTCAGGAGAAGTTCCGCTTTTTTGACGCAAAGAAGGAGGCCGTTAAGAGTCGACCACAGGGGTGGATGCGGTCATACACAGCATGCTGGCATTGTGGGCAACCCCCGAGCATTTGTGACGGTGGTGGAGGTCGACGAGGATGTGAGTTTCGCGACATGGTGCTTCCGACGACATGGGCAATGTCCCAACGGGAGAGCTGGTGGGGAGCGTCGTTGGCCGAGGTGAGTGGGAAGGCGGGCGGGTTTGAGAGCGAAGCACAGTGGATGGCGTGGTTAGGAGAAGAGTGTGAGGTTTTTGGCGAGCGTGGGACGCGGGCAGTGCGGATACTTATGTGGGTGCTGGGGAAGCTGGAAGTAGGTGAGATGGCAGAGTCAGTGTGAAGTATGCAGTTTGTATGGAGGGTCTACATATCGGATTAGGTGGGAATTTATACTCATCAAGATGTTCATTGAGATTTATGGAGTGGCTCTGGAGTGACTCGATGGCGAATAAAATATTCGAAATGTGGGGGTGCATAGGGTGGTGCGGAGAAGGAGTGAAAATAGATATTTTCGGCCGAGTTGGACGAATTTTCGACGAGTCAGGAACGGCGTAGACTATTGACTTTTAGTCGAATTATACAGAATGGAAGACAAAGAAGCGAATGATGGGGTTAGTTTGATGTTTTGAGGTCAGGGTGGTGGTTGGTTGATGATCTCAGTCGGGGATGTTTTCGGGGGATATTGGGAAGGATCGTCAAATCGAGGGTCGGAGGGGGATTTGAGGCTTTAGAAGAATGATCGATCAGGTTTAGGGTTTGAAGTAGAAGAGTTAAGAGATGGGAGAAATGTTTGGTCGGTCGATATGGAATAGTATACCGAGGGTTCGGAGCGGAGGGGGGAGTATCGGGGAATGAAGTTCGGTGGGGAGGCTGTGATGGGTAGTAAGGTCAGGGTCAGGGTCAGGGTTCGAAGTTGATGGGTAGTAAGAAAGAAGAAAGGGAGTCAAGGTCAGGGTCAGGGTCAGGGTCAGGGCTTGTTACGTCGGAAGAGGAACAGGAACAGGGTTCTCGGAGCGAGATTCGTTCGAACGGACGGAGCGGGTTAGAGGGGGAGAGGGGGAAAGGGACATCAAGAGACGCGGTCAGGTGATACTTGATCGGGATTCGAGGGGGGCTGAGGGTTAGGGTTGAGAGTTAATGGCGCTGGGGTTAGATATAGAGCGTAGGTGGGATGCTGAAAGTATTCAAGGGTGGGGGAGAAGGGCGGAAGGGGAGGGGAGGGGAACGGGGGGGAGATGGAGGGAGACATAGTCACGTGATTGGTTATGACCGTAGGCGAAGAATAGTCGGGTTAGGGTTCGAAGTTGATGGTGCAAGGGTTAGCTAGTGTTAAGAGGGTGCCCCGTGCAGCGGCAAAGGGTTGATGGGTTCATCCAGTGACGATTCGGCGGAGGAGAGGTCGGATAGCGATCCCGCGTTTGGAGGTGGAGGGCGTCGGGAGGGGAGGCGAAGTCCGCAGCGATCCCGCGTACCAGGGTTATGGTTATGGTTAGGGTTAGGGTTAGGGTTAGGGTTAGGGTTAGGGTTAGGGTTAGGGTTAGGGTTAGGGTTAGGGTTAGGGTTAGGGTTAGGGTTAGGGTTAGGGTTAGGGTTAGGGTTAG
>NW_027042618.1:0-2248 GCF_035927105.1 Exophiala bonariae | reverse complement strand
TGAGGTATGTTGATACAGGCCAGAATGGACCGGGTATGCTGGAGACCAGTCTCCGCCTGAATACCTCGTGCCCAGGTTGACATTGTCCAGAGACTGGTGGGTTGGGCGACAATGAGGCTAGATCCTCGCATCCAGCAGCGTTCCCTGCCTGGATAAAATCTTCGAGTCGGCCACCAATTGCCGGGACAAAAGTATGGCGCGGAAGGGACATCAACCCTAACACAGCTGCCGCCCTAGACTCCGTGGTGGCCCAACCCCGTGGTCCTGAAACACAGTTTGGCCCAGGACAAGTGGGTTGGGACACTATTCGGTTGAGGACGAGTGGGTTGGGACACTATTCGGTTGAGGACGAGTGGGTTGGGACGCGCCTGGGTCGAGGACGCTCGTCACAGCCCATTCCCCGTCCTAGAGCTTGCTCAGTCCCAGAGTTTGGTCAGTCCATATCCTACAGATTCCCTCCTCCAACTTACATGTAGGGTTTTCCCTAGAGGAGAGTGTGCGCTACGGATAATGGAGCTTCGAGTATAGAAGGCGATGATTGAGGTATTTTGATTACGGTATAAACTCTACGATAGATTTTCTCCCCGGCCCTGAGGTATTCCCCGTGTGTATCCCTAAGTATACTGAGGACCTCGAATCTATGTCCCACTACCGCCCGCCTCCCTTCTCATCAGATATCCTCAAAGAACGTTTCTGAGTACGATGTTTGACTTAGGGTCCAGTGTTATAATCTGAATGCGACCAGGTCTGACCAAGGTAGGTCCCTTGATAGAGTGTCGGACAACCAAGAACTGAACACAGCTCTCCATTTGGGCTTTTCCGGTTCTTCTAGGGGTAAGCTATAACCATGATGAACGAAAAAGGGTTTAGCCGATGTTTACATGGCTGCTAAAATCGTCCAGCCGTCAAGCCATTCTTCGTTGAGGAGCCGCTGAAATGATGTTGCAATCGAGACCACCACGTTGTTAATCGCAACACTGTCTCCCTTGCGGATTTTGCGCTTGCCGAGAACCTTGGTTCTGACGTCTCTGATCAATAGTTCTACCGCACTATTTAAGGTCCTCTTTGGGAGCGCGTCCTGGGTGGAAATAATTTCGTTAGTCCACGGTCCGTTGGTCGTAAGAGGGTACTTACGGCGTCCACAGTAAAGATGGCATGGAGTTCCCAACACTCCTCCTCCGACACAAGCCTTTCGTCTCTTAAAGTATCACACAAAACATGGAGATCCGGGCTCTTTTCGGCGATTAGATCCTCCAACTATCGACCTAGGATATCGAGTAGTTGTATTCTCCTTGGATCCTACTGAATGCCTCGAATTATCACATCGAGTTATTCCCCGCCTATCTTGGTGAGCTCCCTAACCACGAAGATACTTTTAGCTCGTGGAAAGGCTCTTGAAATTGAAAGACTTACCAGATCTTGGGGCTAAATAAAATTCCCAACCCTAACCCCTTAACGAGTTTCGTGCTCAACTTTTGGCCTCTGCTGAGCTACATGCTGATCCGCTTCCTCCGGAGGTGCTTGTTGTGCGCAGTGATGCTGAAGCCGTGGGTTGAAGATTAGTGATCGCTACCACATTCTTCTTCTCGCAAGCCGATCCTCCCAATACTACTAAACCATGTGCCTAGTCGTTCTGAATCCGCCAGCTAGGTGCTCCATTTCGTTCCACACATAAATGGCAGCACCTTAGTGGCTAACCGGCTTATTCTTCTTGGTGCGGATTATTTTCAGCGACCGTTCGATCTAGTTATCATACCATTCCCACGCTCCCATGTACTCCAATATATTCAATATCGTCACTCTTTGGTTCTCAGACGCTCCCATCTCGAGTACTTACATCCACATGAAATCGCCGGACCACTAGTTTAAGTTCGATGCAACCATGCCCTGTGGGTCACTTTTCCCCAGGGTCTGCAGGATCCTCGAGCGAACTGCTCTAGGGACTCTATGAGGATATTTGCTGGATTGATGGATGATGCGAACGGCTTCGAGGATTGCGTCCATTAATGAAGCAGCCTCTCCTAAAAATGAACCTGTTGCCGGTTGAGACAACGAAACAACGTTCTGAATTGACATCGGTATTTTGGATCTGTCGACCTCTTCCACGTGAATCGGGAATAATGCGCCTTATATCTGCGTGGAAGGCACGGATAAAGCCACATCGGCTAGTTGGAGAAGTGATCTTGTAAAACGCAATCGTTGTTGCTCATTGGCTTTGTTCCCTCCTGATGTGAACTTCACCTAGAAA
>NW_027042617.1:0-2332 GCF_035927105.1 Exophiala bonariae | reverse complement strand
AATAGGGTAATTATTAATTAGTAATTAGTAGTATACTAGAGAGAATATAAACTTAGAGCTTTTTATTCGTAATTTATAATAAAGATCTAAGGTCTTAATAGACTAGAATTATCTTGTCTATTATTAATATCTAGATTAATAGATATTATGAGATTAGTCTTAGAGTTACTAAGAATACACTACGTAATAGGTATAACTATAGTAGCGACTCGCTAGTCGAGTTATACTACCTTACTAACAAATACTATCTTACTAACGAATACTATCTTACTAACGAACACTATCTCACTAACGGCCTATTTATTCTTTATTATATATTTCGATTTTATCTATTAAGCCTTTCGAAGATCTTTTGGTAGTTGCGATATCTTTACTAAACACCTCTCTACTCTTACTTAAGTAATTTCTTAAGCCTTTCGAAGATCTTTTAATAGTTACGATATCTTTACTAAAATTCGACTATATATTAGTACTAATAAGTACTAGCTTTCTAGCTATATTCGTAGTAGGTATTACGATTAAGTTATCTTATTCGAAATAAGATTAAGATAGTAGTGGCCTTACTACTAGCGCTATAGTCTCTTAAGTCGCCGATATACGCTACTTCTTATAGGATAAAAGATTTAGATATTCTAGTTAGCTAGATTTTCGTCTAGCGCTATAATCTCTTAAGGCGCCGACTTACGCTACTTTCTATAAGGGAAAAGATTTAGATATCTTAGTTCGCTATATTTTCGCCTAGCGCTATAGTCTCTTAAGGCGTTAACTTACGCTACTTTCTATAAGAGAAAAGATTTAGATATCTTAGTTCGCTATATTTTCGCCTAGCGCTATAATCTCTTTAGATGTCGACTTACGCTACTCCCTACGAGAGAAAAGATTTAGATATCTTAGTTCGCTATATTTTCGCTTAGCGCTATAGTCTCTTAAATCGTTAATTAATACTACTTCTTACGAGATAAAAGATTTAGATATTCTAGTTAGCTAGATTCGTAGTAGGTATTGCGATAAAGTCGCCTTATTCGAAAAAAGGTTGAGATAGTAGCGGTCTATTATATACTATAGTAAGTAGAGAAGAATAGCGAAGGAAGTTAAAAGAAGAGAAAATTAGCGATCTAAGTAGGAAAAGTTTATTACTTATATACTAGAGGTTCTAAACTCTAAGTGAAAAGTAATTAAGACTATCTTACTATCTTTAGCTCTATTTAGATAGAGCGGGCTAAATAGTAAAATATAGGAAAGATTATTAAAAGGCTAGTAGATAGAGATAAGAAGAAATATTAGTATAAATTCGAATCTAATATCTAATATTAAAGTATCTCTAAAGCCCTAAGTAGTAGAAAAAAGAAAGAAAAGAATAGGACGATACGCTTTTAGAATTCACTACGCCTAACCCTAAATCCTAGTTAATCTAATCTAAGCTAGCTATTCTTTAGTTACTAGTTCTAAAAGTTAGTCTAATATCTCGTATATAGTACGAAAGATTCTTATTTAGTTAGATCTCGACTAGTTTAGATAAGAAGTCCTTCTACTATACTATATTCCTAACTTCTAATAAGTATAAGTTAATATCTAAATAGTTAGGAAGGTAGGGAAGAGGTCTTACTATTTATCTTAGAGAACTCTAGTGTCGTAGGCTATCTAGAAAATCGCTAGAACTACTAGAACTACTAGGACTACTAGAATCGCTAGAAGATATAGGTAATATATATAGTAAAAAAGAACGCTAGGAACTCGAACTCTTACTTAACTAGAATAGATTATCTCGAGACTAATCATCTCGTGCCTAAACTTAAGTATCGCGCCGATAGCGATTTATAGCTAATACTTTATTTATCTAGTTCTAGGTCTATATTAAGTAGCGATAGAGTTTCACTACTAACTAGGAGCGAAGACTAGTCGTAATAGCTATACGACGAGCTAGCTAATCTCTAGTATTCTCGATAAAGCGATAAGCGTTCTTAACTATAAAGATATCGTAGTTATAGCTATTAGGCTAGATATTAGATATAAATAGCTTACGTCTTAGAGCTTAATTCTAAAACTAAGAATAGACTAAGGTCGTCGTATAGGTATATAGGAGATTGGAGAAGATATTATAAGCTATTTCGGTATTTATAGCCCGAATTCTAGTGTTCGGATGCGAGTCCTAGAACTATATTATATAAGTATTAGGGTTATAGGTTATAAGAGTCTAGTAGTTCTAAAAGTGGATAGGTGTTATGATCGGAACTGCGAGCAGTGTCTAACCAAGGGGTTTCCTTAATAGTGTTACGAACCAAGTCACCATAAGGTCAAGCCAAGCTCGGTGCGGGGAACGCGATAGGCAAGT
>NW_027042616.1:0-2347 GCF_035927105.1 Exophiala bonariae | reverse complement strand
CCAAGGATTTTAATCTCAGTAACGCAAAGAGTTGTGTGTATGCGGCAGTTTCATTAGTCGATATTCTGCCAGATGACCCGACTGCGCATGAAGCATATCAACTCCTTCCTTGGTGGAACCTTCTCCACTACCTCGGCCAAGCTCTCGCTGTTTTCATATTAGAACTCTGCTTGGGCATGGAGCACTTTGAAGATCCGTCGTCGAATTCATTGACACCTCATATACATAAGGCGATGTCATATCTCTGGTGCCTTGCGGCGGGCTCCCTGTCATCATATAAGGCGTGGAGAATATTTCGGCAGATGCTGGCCGTTCTCAGCTTTCGAATCGACGATTTTGATATCAGCGGCATTGCGTTAGAGGCACAAGTACCGGCAGGCTGGACCGATGAGGATGAGGCGCTGTTAACGGAGGCTCTTAATTCTATCGGAGGGATAGAGCCTTGATACTGAGCTAGTTAAGCATCAAGGGGACAACTAGACGCTGGGTTACATCTGCAGCGTTATATGGAACAAACGTCGAGCCGAGTTAATGACCGCAAAATTAGTCACTACTCTACAGAGCATGTGGAAGTTGGTATGGAAGCACCCTCTTTCGAGACACTCCATAGGCTATCCAATCACTCATTGTGTCCTGGCCCAGTTGTGAGCTGTACGCTGCGTCCAATACCGGGAAATTCCCTTCCATCTAAGAAAGTCTGAGCCTTATCGCTCACGATTATGTTGCATATCAAGCGAAAGGGAATAGTTTCTGCTCATGTCCATCGATGCCGATACCAGGTAAGATTCCCGCAAACTCGCTAAGTGGCGAAATGCTGCGTACTTTGGCCAGCTTACATCAGGGTAATTCATTCCCAAACAGTATCATCACAATCAAAGTATCTAGAAGGTCTGAACGGAAAGGATACCTCTGGGTTTCGTTGAGTGCAGATATTGGTCGGTTCATTAATCCTATCATTGTCGTAAAGCAGCACGGGAGCTTGGAGCCAGATGGCGTGAATGGGGAGACCTATGTCATAACGTCTATAGTAGACACTGTGATACCAAATGATGTTGGATTTTGAATACCACCATCAACCTGTATCCTTTTTTCACAAAGTAGCCCAATGGCTTGCTTCCGGATTCTCTCACCTTGTTGGAACTTCCCTTTGAATAATCATAACCACCGTTTTGTTTGAAGACTTTCATAGTTATGTCACCAGTGGAACATTGCGATCGACCGTGTTGACCGTGGCGGCTAATGTTCCAGGCCAGGGCGGAAGGTAGCTATCAATAATATGTGGGACCGATGAGGAGGATCTATGCCCGGAATAAAGAGGTTGAGTCAGATCGTTTATTGCCCTAGTATCATATTGAATGGAATTGTGCGCATTATAAATTGGACTCGTGGCATGGGGTGGTATTGTGCAAAAGTCGCGAAACCCGAGACGGGTGTTGTCGTCATCGTGACGGAGCTCTTCTGGTGCTCAGTATTGGAGTTATAACCACTAAGGAGGTTGCATGGATGCCTTTATAGAGCGGAAAGATCTCCGCCAACTGCCCTGGAAATTGTTCTTTAGTGCTGCTCCTGCGCAAAGGATAGTAAAGTCTAGTATCGAAAGAACATCCATGGAGACACGGTTCAATATGTGGTAGCGGAATAAATTTCCGGAGAGTGCGAGAGACCAATCAATAACCTAACTTTGCCAACGAAGATCGATCTCCGGTACCATAAATCACATTTCAAGACGGGAATTGCTAAAGGCCCATACTATGAGGAGTTGAAAATTGAGCTACCTCGAGCCTGCAGAAAGGAGGTTGATTTATCCCTGAATTTTCCAGGGGTACTCGTAACAATCCATCCGCAGGCACTGTTCTAGCTCTTTGCCATTGGCGCTACTATCGTGACTGTGTGCTCTGACGACTGGTCCGTATGGTTTACACTTTCACTGACTAGGTTAGATGACGAAATGTCTGACGACCTACCTATCCAGACAAGCCCAAATCCATCTTCTTCTTGCGTGCAATGGTCTGGAGAACTCCCGTGATCGAAGTCCTTCCTGTTGAAGGCTTGGCAGGAGGAAATGCACTTCGGATTTGTCAAAAGTTCTCTGTCTTTTCTACTTATGGAGGCTGTTCTCCTTCCTATATATAGTTGTGTATGGGATGATCTAGAATGGCCTATTCCGCATATCCTGAGGCCCTTGTCGAGCTGAATACTTTGTTGATAACCCTGTCCCACTGAGGTTTTGGTCCTTCTCGAGTTGTCTCAGTGACTCAGACCCTATTGGCCGCTATAGGTGGTGACTGGCGCGGGCCAATCAAAAAATTCGAGCCAAATTTTTCCAAACGAGTCTGAGCTCCAAAAC
>NW_027042615.1:0-2395 GCF_035927105.1 Exophiala bonariae | reverse complement strand
CAGAAATACGTCAGCCATTGGATGGAGAGCTTCCTGACAAATTGGTTAGTCCCGATTTCTGCTTTTAACGGAATGGCGTTTGTAGATCTTCAACGGCCGGTCCCTGGAGATCACTACCAGGGCGGACTCTAACTGGCCAGAGTGAGTCCGATATAAGGTAGTTCAGTACGCAGCATCTGCAAGTGTCAAGACGCGTACAGTGTCGCATCCCTTTCCCCGAAGTCTTGTATGATACGTTTCAGGTAGGATATGCAATATCTTGCTTTGTCGCCCCACTGAAGGAGTGCTTCTAAAGCTTGCACAAACCGTTGATGTCGGGCCAGCTGCTCCACCTCGTCAGAATCTCACTTTTCGAGAAATGCATCTTAATTGACTCTACGCCTGTCCTCACTCATTTCCTCTCTACTTCCCACGTTCACGTTATTTCGTACATCCCCCCTATATTGTGAAGTGAGCGTCCTCCTTCTTCACATTCTCGATAAGCTGTTCGACGCCCTCGACATCCGCTGGTCGGACTATCACCTCGAACCTCGAACCTGGGGCATTGTTACAGATCAACTAGGCAAACGGTACTTTTCACTATGGCTATTGAAACAGATCTCAGCACGTTAAATGTGGTTATTGCCATCCTAGGCTTCTTCATACTCGCATATGGCGCCATCTCGGTCAAGATCAAACAAGCTTGGTACCTCGGCGAAGCCCTTCCAGCAGTTGTCTTTGGCGCCCTTCTAGGGCCGATGATAGCTAGGTGGCTGGATTCTCGCCTTTGGGGAATGGCTATCGTCGGCCAGGTGCCGGCGATAACGCTCGGTACAACACGTATCGTGATTGGTGTCCAGCTAGTCATCGCCGGCTTCCAGCTGCCTGCGCGATTCCTTGCCTATCGCTGGAAGGAGATGTTGATATGCCTGCTACCCGTCATGACAATCATGTGGCTTTGCACCACAGCTTGCATTATGGCAACGGTGCCGAAGCTCTCTCTGCTTGCAGGACTTGTGATCGGCTCTTGCGTGACCTGCACCGATCCTATCCTATCTCAGGCAGTTGCCAAGGGCCCGTTCTCTGACAAATATGTTCGACGGAATCTTCGCGAGCTCATCTCCGCCGAGGCTGGAGCCAACGATGGGTTTGGATTCCCATTCCTCATGCTAGCTGTCTACTTGATCCGCCATGCAACGGCTCCAGAATTGTCACGCGAGATTTCAGAAAACCAAAGGTTGGCAGAAGGCGGTGCTGAAGTCCTGCGGCGCGCCATCAGTCTCGTAGCGCGTGCGACCGAGGGCGAGGATGAGAGCATAGGAAGGCTTGGTGGTGGAATTGGCAAGGCTCTAGCAAATTGGGGTGTCGAGACGTGGCTATACTCTATTCTCATGTCCGCTGTCTATGGTACAGTCGTGGGCTGGGGAATGATGTATATCGCCAAGTTCGCCCTTCGAAGGTATTGAAGCCCTATGAGTGTGGAGCATCTGTTTAACGCGTCCAGGAAATACATCGATGGCGAGTCCTATCTGCTTCTGCCCACTGGAATCGGCCTTTTCACGATCGGCACTTGTGGAATGCTCGCTACCGATGATCTATTGGCGTGCTTCATTGCCGGCACCTGGCTGAATTGGGATGGCCAGTACCTCAAAGAAACGGAAGCTCGCCATGATGAGGTCAACAGTGTCATCGACGTCATCTCGAACTTTGGAGGCTTCATGTACATCGGAACCATCATCCCCTGGAGAGAGTTCAACGATCCAGATGGTAGTGGAATAACTGTGCCACGGCTATTGGCACTTGGTGCGTTTCTTTTCAAGATCCGAAATCTCAGCTAATTTTAGCACAGGCTTCTTGGTCATCCTCTTCCGCCGGATTCCTGCCATCTTGATGACCTACAAACTCATGCCCAACTGTGTCCTGGACATCAAAGAGGCTCTCTTCATGGGCTATTTTGGTCCTATCGGTATCGGCGCAGTCTTTTATGTGGAGCACACCCGTCACCTATTCCCAGAGCCCGGCGATGCCCTCACCGAGGAGGAGAACAATCTCACACGAGCCATGGTCCCAGTGGTGTACTGGCTCGTGGTGTTTTCCATCTTCTGGCACGGACTCTCGATTCCGGCTCTCAATCTGATATATAGCTGGCGAGGCGTGAAACCTGTTCAGGATGAGGACGGGCCTGCGATCATCCAACGCCTGAGTGTTCACGACCCCGTGCCAAAGAATAGTTCAGTCGATGAGAAGCGCGGCAGCATCTTAGTCAACAACCGTTTCAGCCGTTCTTACAATACGGCCGAACTGGACATGAACGCAGTGGAAAGCTATCGGCGGCGTACACAGCGGTGGGAGCAGGGTCTGGATATTGAGGGCGTGACAGACAAGCCGAGGCAGACTGCCATTATGTTCCACAGTC
>NW_027042614.1:0-2396 GCF_035927105.1 Exophiala bonariae | reverse complement strand
CTTCCTTTCCTTGGTACAGGTGCCTTGACTCCCTTGGCGACCTTTCAAGTGACCTGGTTCGTAACAAGAGTATCTAAAGATCTTTAGTTATACTCTATAGTACGAATAAGGAAGATAGCTATACGAGTACTATAATTTATAGTTCTTATAGAAGAAAGGTAGTAAATACTACTATCGCACTATTTAATATAGATATTAATATTAAAGTAAGTAGTAGAGATATAGACTCGCTACGAGAAGCTAAGTAGTCTACTATAGTTATTAATAAATTACTAGGCTCTTAGGGATAGAATTCTTATTAGAGTAAAAATAAATAGGGCCTTCTATATTTAGAAGTTATAATCTCTTAGTTATTACTAAAGATAAAAAGTAAGAAGCGATATATTTTAGATACTACTACTAGATTCGCTAGGAGAAGTAATATATATAATAATATAGAGATATCTAATAATATTCGACTACTAGTAAATAGTATAAGGAGATAGGCTAATATTACTATTAAGATTCTACTCTTACTCGTTAATTAGTAGGCTTAGAAGGAAATTTATTCTCTTATTAATCGCGAGAAACTAGATTCTTCTTTAGCTTATATAATAATACTAAAGTCTTAATCGAAAGAGTACTTAGCTATATAGCGACCTAGAGGGAGATCTCGCTATATTTTATAAGCTTCTAAACTAACTAAGTAATAGATAAGAAAAGATTGTTCTAAATACTACTAGTATAAGTACGATTAATTACTAAATACTCTATAGTAGTGAACCCTATAATCTCGTAAGCGAAAGTCTCTTATTAAAGATAATATTTCCGAAGAAGTACTTAATATATATATCTCTATATACTTTAGTATAACGTATAAAACGTCTATATCCCTTTCTAAGAAGGTTCGCTTTATAAGTTTAACTATCTCTTCTTCACTTCTATTAAATATTAAGTCTACTAGTCGCCTCGCTAGAGAATACTCGAACTCTTCCCTCCTTCTTAGGGAAGATCTAATAATAGTTAATCGTAGCGATATAGAGTTCGTATAGTATTCTAATAATATCCTTCGCGAATCTAGTTTATAGCTAGAGAATAACTAGTTTATAGATTACGCCTTAATCTTATATAATCGAGATAAACGTATATTTTCTTAGTTTCTTCGTATACGCTCTTCTACTCTCTCGTCTAGTTACTTATCTAGAGTATACGACGTTAAGATATTAGTCGCTAAAGGACTCCTCTACTTAAGGCTACTCTCGAAAGATATCGACGACTAGCTAACTATCGATATATTATTCGATGAGTATCTCTACTCGTCCTCACCTTCGCCTTCTATATTAGCGAAAGATATAGTTAACGAATTTAACGGAGGGATATTAATTGATAATAAACGAGATTAGTATTATAGTAGTGGGGAGTTATATTCGTATATATTTAAACCTTTAGCTCTAGAGGAGTAAGCTAGAGACTAAGTAGAAGATTCTCGTTGTCTCTTAACTCGCCCTCGTAGCTACTAATCTAAGATTATACTTCGCCTTAAGCTTTAAGATACGGGTTAAAGAAAGGAAACGAAGTAGATCGCGCCGAAGATACTATAATAAGCTAGCTAAGCTAGTTCGATTTCTATAAGTGACTACTAGAATATATTATATTACCTAGTATAGTATATTAATTTTATATCGTAGCTTACTACTCTATTATTAGTAAACTCGAAATTATTTACCGATAAACGAATTAGTATTCGTACTATACGTAGGTTGATAGATATATAAGGGTAGCTAAATTTTATGGTATATTACGCGCTTATATAGTAAATGAGAATTGGTAAGAGAATGTGGTCCTCTATCCTTATAGTATTCGAACGTATACATAGCGTATATTAGAGACGAAAGGAGAAGAATAGGGATAATAAATATTTCTAGGATCTAAGTTATTCGTCTCTAGGCTAACTTAGCGTCACTATTTATTAACCTCGGTAGTTTTGCTTGTCTCGCTTTACCTTCCGTGACAATGACGCTAAAAGTGTTACCTCTTGAAGTGGCTAAGAAGGCTGATTAGCGCCTCTTTCTAGACGAAATCCTCGGTCGATTATTTAGCTACTCTTCTAAGTTGCCATTTAAAAGTATACGCTTACCCGTAGTCTATTAACTCCGCTTTTTAACGTGCTTTAACTCTAGGCTAATAGTCTAACGGCGTGAGGTCTACTATAGTAGACTATTGCGGGGTTAAGGTTAAGGTAGTGCGAGATAGTCTCGGGACCATTTAGTGAGGCGGCTTGGAGTGTATTGCCATAGTGTCCTCCTTGCGCCTTAGGATCTGCCTTGCTATCGAGGAGTATCTTGCACTACTGTTATGATCGGAACTGCGAACAGTGTCTGACCAAGGGGTTTCCTTGATAGGTGGATACGGGATGG
>NW_027042613.1:0-2451 GCF_035927105.1 Exophiala bonariae | reverse complement strand
GGTGCTCTCGGTGTGGTGGAGATGGCTCATCCAATTCGTGCAAATGGTGTGTGGACGGAAAGGTTGAACGACCAGCTCGTGAGGGTGATTCCCCATCAATTTGGTACGGGGTGATTGCATCGGGGAATGAGTTGATGAAGAATGCGGCAGAGCGAGATAGGCTTGGTGAGGAGTTTGGAGCATTATGCGTCGAGATGGAGGCAGCAGGGCTGATGAATGACTTCCCTTGCATTGTTATTCGTGGAATCTGTGATTATGCCGATTCTCATAAGAATGATGGGTGGCAGAAGTATGCGGCTCTGGTGGCGGCGGCCTATGCCAAGGAATTCCTTGGATATATATCACCGGAGCGGACCAGGCTAGAAAAGCCTTTCCAAGACAACGCTGGTAAGTAGGACCAGTCAATAAGTCAGTTTCAATGAGACTCCGAGGCATGACTAACACGAGGACTACTCCCAACAGCTTCTCTCGATAAGCACCTTGAAAGGCAATCGCGCTTAGCGGAAGAGCATCTTCAGGAAGTCAAACGAGAAAACGAGAAACGAGAAGAGCGTTATCAGAATGACCGGCATCGCCGATGCCGTCGAGCATTCAAGACAAGCAACTACGAACAATTTAAGGATAGCATTCCGGATCGAATGGACGGCACCTGCCAATGGTTGCTGTCTCACTCTCAATATCTGCAGTGGGGGAGGAGAAATGACGATGGCCTTCTCTGGATTTCGGCCGATCCTGGCTGTGGCAAGTCAGTCCTCGCTAAATCATTTATTGATAATGAGCTCCGAACCACCAATGAGCATACTGTATGCTATTTCTTCTTCAACTATAAAGGGCAGCAGGATCGGTTAAATGCTGCTCTTTGCGCCCTACTCCACCAGCTGTTCTCCCACCAGCCTCAGCTCGTCCAATATGCAACTCCAGCGTGGGAGAAAATCGGCGACAACGTGGTGATGGAGCTATCCGAGCTATGGCGCATCTTGCTTGCAGCAGCGACGGGTCATGAGACCCACGACGTGACGTTCATTTTGGATGCGCTGGACGAATGTCGACTATCCGATCGCCGGTGGTTGATCGACATGCTAGCGAGGTTCTCTACCCGGATATCACCATCTTCTTCTATGACGCGGCGAGGACGACTGAAAATTCTTGTTACCAGTCGGCCATACTTTGAGATCGTTCAAGGGTTTCAGCGCAACGCACGTCGTCAACACTTATTTCACATACCTGCAGAAAAGGAGAATGCATCACTCAGTAGCGATGTGCAGCTATATATTCGACAACGTTTAGATGATTTGAGAGTCTCCAATCTATCTCGGAAGGAAATTTGTCTGGTTGAGGAGAAACTGAAACTTGCGCACCAGTACAATTTTCTCTGCGCTTTCCTGTTGACGGAGCCTTTATTCGAACAGCCGCCAGGAACAAAGATGCAGGTTCTTGGATTACTAAACCAACTGCCAAAGAGTATGGAAGCACTCTATGAGAGCATCTTAAATCGATGTAAGAAACCTTGCGAAGCAATGAGAATCTTGTCAATTATCATCGCCGCACGAAGACCTTTGAGCCTCGAGGAAATCGACGTCATATTATCATTCCGAGACGATGGATCCTCATGTCACGACCTCAACCTTCAAGGCTGCGATCGGGTATCGGATTTTGTTCGGTATGCATGCGGACTGTTTGTCAGGGTCGTCGACGGCAAAATATACCTGTTGCACGAAACGGCAAGAGAATTTTTAGTGAGGCGTTTCGGCCTTGGCGCCGATAGACGCGGCACAGGGTTTTGGAAATCTAGTATTGGCCTAGTCGATTCCCATTCCGAGCTAGCTTTGACCTGTGTCAAATTCATGAAGATGAAAAATCGCCCTCGTCTTGCACCATTTTCTGCCTTTCTCAGTTACGCCAATCAAAATTGGGGTTATCATGTCTTTGAAGCATGGCGACTGGTACGGGAAGATAGGGAAGAACAGTATATTCCGACAATGATTGGCTGGGGACTCGACATGCAACTGGTAGACGCTAACGGAAGAAGCCTATTACATCAAACTTTAGACGTGGCAGAGGTAAACCTTGAGCACGTTCGCCTGGTGGCTTCTAACGGTGGCTTGGTTCAAAGTGCTGACCGAGAAAATATGACCTGTATGCATTATGCCGCCTTGCGGTGCGAGCATGGTGTGATTACAGTCCTGGTTAAAGCAGGATTCAACGTCAATGCCCGTGTGATCCGAGGCAATCCCACAGGATTTGAGGGAACTTCTGGTGGGTCGTGTGCCCAAAGGAATGCTGGAGGGAAAACAGGTCTTACAGCTCTCCATGCAGCGGCCTTCTTCGGAAGACCGGATAACCTGCGATTGCTTCTTGACGAAGGGGCTGATGCGAATGTCAAAAATGAGGCCGGTCGGACTCCCTTACATCTTGCTCTTGGGTTGTCACTAGGAGATCGAAGACTGTACG
>NW_027042612.1:0-2472 GCF_035927105.1 Exophiala bonariae | reverse complement strand
CTAATATCTCCTATACTATAGTACAGGAGATGACTAATCAACTGTTTTCGCTTAATCCAACCCTTGTGTTGTGTTTGGGACTAAGGAGGAGACCCTACCTACTATGGTATAGGGTTATCTTCACTCCTCGCACATTCTAGATAAGAAAGATCAAATATGTCAAGGTCAAGAGTTGATATTCTTCTAATTATTCTCGCATCACCGAATTCTCTTGGTGTATTTACTAGTCTCCTATCTATATTAGTTTGACCATGTTGTCTACCGAGCTCATTCTATACAACACGACCCTACAGATATTTATCTGCCGGCAACATGGGTACGCCACTACAGATCTCGCACAGCACCTCCGTCGAGAGCACCAGCTCCCTCTCAGCGAGCGAAACGCCATTATCTGGCGGTTTTCCAGCCAGGTATGTGCCTCTGCGAGTTCTATTCCCCTGCCACCCCCGTTCCAAGATCCCATCGAAGGGCTCGCCTCCCCAGTGCGTGCCTATTTATGTCAGCATGACGGGTGTGGATACGTCAGCATTCACCTGGAAGGGATTTCCAACCACGCGAGGCGTGTCCACCAGTGGCGAAAGGCCGAGTCACGGCCCCAGTACTGGCGTCACATCTACGCCCAGACATTATTTGTCTCCCGTGGCCAGCGAAAATACTTTGCGGTGACCTCGCCAGTTGGGGCTGATGAAGGCCCCACGCCAACCGATCCTCCTGTCGCCGCCGGGCTCAGTACTCAACAGGAAAGCGAGGTTCGGTCCATCAAGGAGGGCTGGGCACTCCTACGGGCGAGCCACCAAAGAGAGCTCGATATACTCGACGCCGACATCGCAAAACAGGACCGGACGGGCTGGTTCAACCGTACTCGTTGGCCTGAGCATTTTGCCAGTCGAAATCTCAAGCACCTCAGTGAGGCCACCCGACTCCCAAGAAAGGATGAACCCGTCCTGATAGGGATGATGGACATTATGGACGCCCTTCAAGTACAGTGCTGTACGGGGCTCATGACCATGGACCTCGAGACGCGGCGCTGGCTCCGTAGTCCCAAACGAGAGGAGCCAGATGTCCGGCCAATGGGTCGACTCCAGAACCGCGATAGCGAGGACCGCTACTTCAACCTTTATCGACGGTTCCTCTGCTATATCATGCGTATCTGGTGCGCGGAGGTCGAGCTGGCCGAGATGGCCACTGGGGATGATGGCGCTCAGCCAGTCAATTCGAATATAAATATTCCCTTGTCGAGTCTTCCTGATATTACGGATATTACTGGCCGACCTCGATCTCCTCCCCCTAACAGTGGGAACAGCCACTCGGATGATAGTGGCAGTGACTTTGATGACACTGAATCAAGCGCGAGTTCGAGCTCAGTAGGTAGTAGAGTCAAAGCTCTAGCGGCCCTCGTTCCTTCAGTCCCTACCACAGACATCCTTCGCGATGCGCGTGAGCTATTTCCATGGGTGGACTCACAGCGTGAGGCCTGTCGAGACCTATATGACTACATCTTGACACCTCAGTGGCTATTACCGGTCGGGGTGAAAAAGGTCCTTCGAATATTCAACCTCTTCATCTTTCATCGTTTTGGGGGGGAGCCGTACAAGAGCGGGCTGGTCCATTTCTGTGCTGTCCTTGGGATCGACGGAAACAGTGGACGACTAAAGCGCGCCGTCGACTACTCATACACACTGGCCGGTATGGTCTACGTCACGCGTGTCATTGGTGGCGAACTACTCCTGCCAGCCAAGAGGCGACAGGAGCAGATCAATGACCTACCAGCTCGGGGCCGATTTCGAACACTACGTCGCGCGTATCTCGCCGATGGCGAGGGAGCCCCCCTCGGCGAGATGATCAGTCAATTGGCGTATAGTAAACACATCGCTCTGAATACGGGTAACTCGGGCAGCGTATCATGGTCGCCCGACAAGCAGATTATATACTTCCACGGCTTCCCCATCCTTCTCAAAGAGTTTCGTTCTATGGTACAAGACGGCGTCTGGCGGCTGGAGGATAAGTTCTGGTGCCAACTGATGTGGATGGAGGATTCCTCGGAGCGATTTACCATCGACCTCCACACTCTGATTGATGATGCCACCTTTACACGACGAGGCTTTTCCTTCCTCGACCGCGAGAGTAATGGCCTTCAAGGGAAGCTCGATTGGATGCTCGCTCGACTAATGCGATTAACTGGGTCAAGGCGGCTGTATACTCAAGGCCACTGGCGTGTGCGGGCCGTCCGACGTTGGCTCCGACAGACTCGAGAGGTACTCGCGCTCCTCCTGTGGGCGGTACACTCGACCTATGGTATGGTCGCGCGCGGGACTGAGCTTACGGCCGCTCGCTTTCGAAACGACGTCCTTCAAGATCGGAATATTTACATCATCGATGGATGTGTGGTCCTCGTGACGCGATACCATAAATCCCAGTCTCAATTCGACAAGCCCAAGGTGATTCCCCGATATATCCCATATCGTGTCGGGC
>NW_027042611.1:0-2499 GCF_035927105.1 Exophiala bonariae | reverse complement strand
ATTATTATTAATTATAAGTATTACTATTAAGATTCGTATAAGAATCGAGTATATACTAACTAAGTTATAATAGCTTTAATTAATTAAATAGTAAGATTTATAAGATTATCTTTATAAAATATATACTAATCGTATATAGTATCTATTACTATTAAAATTATTATTTCGTTCGATCTCGCCCTCCCTAACCCTTCTTCTAGTAAAGATAATAAGTATAAACGTAGATAGTATAAGTCTCGCTATCGTTTCGTAGCTAACTTATAGTAGTCTCTAACGATATCTCTACCCTCTCTCGTAGTAAGAGAGCTAAGAGTACTTATAAGACTAAGTGCTACTATCGCTACCTTCGCCGCCTAACTTCTATTAGTGATACGACTAGTACTCGTATTAAGTATAAATTCGAGACGTCTAAGGGTAATATCTCTATTAACTACTAGTACTACGCTAAGAGTAAGTATACTAGTCGCTTCGATTATATTTCTATAAGTCTTATTCTTTTCGTATACGAGCCTTACTTATTTCGTATAAGTTCCTACCTCTCTTATCTTATATACTAATAATCTCTAGAACGCTAATATCTCGCTTACATATCGCGATAAGAATATTAAGACTAAGAAGAATATTAAGACTAAGACTAATACTCTTAATTAAGAGCTAAAGCTTATTAATACTAAGGTCGCTCGTAGAATCTCTAGTAGTCGTACTATTAATAATCGTATATATTTCGTACACAATTCGCTAGATTCTATAGATAACGCGTTTATATCGAAGCTTACTTCTATTCTTAAGTTCCTTTTAAATATCTAATATATATTAGTAGACACTTTTCGTAAAGTCGTAAGTTAAGCTCTACTTCTACTCTCTATATACTAATTATGTATAGTATAATTTTAAGTCTCGCTCTTAGCCTAAAGAGGCTTCTTTTAACTTTAAGAAAGGAGAAGACTCGAACTCTAAATAATATAATTATATCGTTAGATAGTTAGTTAGGATATAGGCTAGTATCGCTATTAAATCGCTTACTTCTTATAGTAGTAGCTCTAGCTCTTTCTTTTATTCTTTCTATCTCTAGCTATAAAGGTATAACTCTCGAGAGTCTAGTAAAGTCTAGTAACTAGAAAAAGGTTAGATAGACAAATCGTAGTACTCTAGCTCGCGTCTCGTAAGAGACTATAGAAATTTAGATATAAGTCGATACTTTCCTTTATTTATAGTTTTTCTTCTTTTTTTTATATATAGTAAAGTTGTATCTAAGTCGTATATAACTTATAAGAGTTATATTTTATACTAGTATAAGACGATTTAATTAAATCTATTACTATATTAATCTTTTTTTTTTCTTAAACTCTTCGATTAAGTCCTATATATTTCGTATATATTACTTAAGCTTCTAGCTATTATAAACTTTACTAAAATCTTTCTATTAAATATAGAATTTAAGCTAATCTCGTTATTAATAAATATTTAGTACTTACTCTATCTTTCATTCCTCTTCCTAATTAATATTTATTAGTTTAGGCGTTTTCTCTTCGTCTCTTTTACGATATACTTATAGTAAGAAGACGTAAAATATATAATAAAGTCTTCTATACTTAGAAGATAGATCTAGTTTATATATATTTCTTCTAATTCTCTCGAGAATCCTAAAGAGTTTAATATACTAGTTCGCTAGCTTCTTACTTATATATAGTATATAAATATTCTTTACTAAAAGTATAATCTTATCTTTAATATTAAAGAATATTTCTTTTCTCTTCTTATTATAATTCGCTACTATTTTCGCTATCTATTTCTCTATTATATTATATAATTCGCTTATATATAGTAGAGCTTATATAATAGCCTTTACTTTTCCCTTTACTAATTTATTCGATATATTTATATACGACTCGCTATCGAGATTTATATATATATCTAGTTTAAACTTTAGTACTTATAAGAAGAGAGATATATCTATAGTAATACTAGATATTACGTTTATCGTATACTCTACGCCTATAAGTAGCTCGACTTAATTCGACTACTTATAATTAACGTAGTATCTAAGATATACCTTAAGTATCTAGTTTATTCTTTCTATCTATCTATTAATCTATAGATAAAAGGTAGTTAAGAATAATCTATAAGTCGTAAGATACTCGTATATAGTCCTAAACTATATTAACGTAAAAAGTGAACTCTAGTTACTAATAATTAAGCGAGAAGCTTCGTATTTTACTATAATTTTTTTTAGAACTATTTCTCCTAGATCTTATACTATAATAGTATTTATATAAGATATAAAAATTACTATTTTAGAGAATCTATTTATAATAACGAGAATCGAGTTATATACGACTTCTCGATATAATAACGGCGATAAACTAACGATAAAGTCTATTAATATATTCTTCTAGAGACCTTTCGATATAGGTAAGAGTTTAAGCTTCCTATATAGTTTATATCTCGATACCTTTATCCTCTAATATATCGTATATAATTTAATATACTTAATTATAT
>NW_027042610.1:0-2551 GCF_035927105.1 Exophiala bonariae | reverse complement strand
AGTTGTCGTTGACAATCCTGAGAGACCTTGCCGAGCAGGAAGTACTCTCGCTGATCAAACCGTTTCCGGCGATCATGGAAAATATAATGGACCATGATTCGGTATGGCCCAGGCCTGACGAATGGCCTGAAGGATGGCCGTGGCCTGAACCGATGTGGGTGGACCCTCGAACGGATCAGTGTGAAATATGCCACAAGCCTAGTTGCGACTGCATTCACAGCGCGTATCGCGTCATGCCTCGCATCAAAGACTATGGTGCCAAAGGACGTGGGCTCCAAGCGGTTGCATCTGCTCCAGATAGGCTAGTATACAAGGCGGGTGATATTATTGGTGAGCTCGTCGCAGTGCTGAAGCCCTTGCAGAGCCAGACTGATGGGTGGAGTGTCGAGGTCAAGAGAAAGGATCTCCCTATGGAATCCGAGGTATGTCAGATCTACTGTGGGGATCAGGGGAATTGCTTTAGACTCTGTAATCACGCCTGCAGACCGTCCGCACGCTTCATTGGTATGATCATATCAGGAAAGTATAGGATGATGGTGATAGCACAGGTTGATATCCGACATGGTCAGGAGATTACGGTTTCCTACGGATCTGGTTACTTCAGAGAAGGAGAATGCCTTTGTGATCTTCATGCACAGCAATGACTTTAGTATCACGGAACAAGAATGGACTGGGGCGCTGAAAAGCCAAAAGGTGTATGCCAAGCGATCGCCCTTTGTGCGACTGGAATGAGAATCAGCTATACAGGGACACAGGATTGAAGTCGGATTAGTATCAGGAAATTCTACTATTCCAAGGTTGACAGGTTTTCTAATACCTAGGAAGCAACCAGCAGGTTCAGTTTGAGATGGTAAAGACTAAGGAATGTAACACACAAAGGCTTCAGAATGCTGTCTCCCGTAAGGGTCAAGAGCAAGGGCATTTTTTGGCAATCGCATTGATGCTATGAGATGAGTGGGCTGTAATTTTGGTTACCATTTCAGTCGGTTGGGCGCAGTGAGCACAGTGCAAGCTTGATCAATCAGAACCCTGTTTTGTGGACCAGTCCTTGTGTTTCCTCTCGCTCACTTTAAATATCAAAAGTGGTATGATGGGCTATGACGATATCGTGCAAGCACAACAAAAGCGAGACGCCCAAGAGGCTCGGGGAGGACACAAGCGTCGAAAGTGAGCATCGAATGAAACCCAAGGCAAATGACCAAGGCTAGAAGAAGCAGTGAAAGCCACCCGTGAGATTGAGGCTCCAGGTTCGATGGGATATTGTTCGGTCCTGCAGTGACAAGCAGCATCAGAGCTAAACGGATAGGAAAACTGGCTGGTCGTCGTGTAAAAATAGTGTTCTTCATGTGTTCTGTGTTGCGTTAGGAAGTGCACATCCTGTTCTAACCAGTTAGGTTCATTAGGTTCAAATCACGTGACTTTTGCAATTCAGAAAAGTTCCTTATGTGCCCCCATGGTTCGCAGCTTTCGCCCTCAACCACTGGCTGAACCTAAGCGCTCAGTAGCCACCAGCTCGACGGTGACCACTTCGCATGCATGCCACCTAAACCTGCTATGGGTGAGTTCCACCATCTGTTCCGCCATGTGGGCGCGTCGACTAGATTTCCCAGGGTGAATACCCTGTCGCCGTCGTCCAATGTTCTGCGCCACTCTGCATGGAGCAACGACTCCGTTTCAATCGCAGCCTCAGCCTGAGGGACATAGTATTCTGGTGGTGATCAGCCTCATCGCAGCCATACTGTCGGCGATCCCCTCAACCTGTTTTCAGCCTGAGAATCTCGCCTTTCAGCCCTGCCACCTTTCTTCAGCCGAATTGCTCATCGACCCTTCCCGCCTCTCTCGTCCTCCTCTCGATAATCTCCCTCTCCCCGAAGCACCCTCATCATGACCACAAGCCTTCGCTCCCGATCGAGGAATATCAGGTGGGCGTGGTGTGCGCTCTCCGTCATGAGATGACGGCGGCGATCGCCACCCTAGATGAGGAGCATCAGCCGATTTCACGTCAAGACAAACTCGACTCCAATAACTATGTTCTGGGTCGCATTCACGAGCACAATGTGGTTATTGCCTGCCTACCGGCCGGTATGTACGGGACGAACGCAGCCGCTCGTGTGGCCAATGACATGTTGAGGACATTCAAGGCACTGCGGTTCGGATTGATGGTGGGAATTGGAGGCGGCATCCCTAATCTGTCAAAGGAACTGGACATCCGTCTCGGAGACGTGGTGATCAGCCAGCCTGACAAAACCTTCGGCGGTGTGGTTCAGTACGATCTGAGCAAGAATCTGGGTAACGAGAAGTATGAGCGTAAGGGGATATTGAACCAACCGTCAACCATGCTGCTGGCGGCGCTTTCCACGCTACAGGCGAAACATGATCTTGAGGACAGTAAAGTGCCAGATATCCTGGCAGACATGGTAAAGAAATATCCGACTTTGGTCAAGAAGAAGTATGGGTTCCCCGGACGGGAGAACGATACTTTATGGTGCTCTCGGTGTGGTGGAGATGGCTCATCCAATTCGTGCAAATGGTGTGTGGACGGAAAGGTTGA
>NW_027042609.1:0-2557 GCF_035927105.1 Exophiala bonariae | reverse complement strand
CATCCGGCCGCCTTCAAGCGGCGCCTAACCCGACTACGCCAAACCGAGTCCCCTTCACCACGACGAAAATTATTTGTTGAACTTCCATGCACGACTGTCGCCCTGACAAACACCTCGATTCCAGACTGTCATCCACCAGACAGATCTCTCACCAGTCTTATACGCCTACGCGGATCTCCTGATATTAGCAGCAACCGCAACCACCTATGTCGAACCAGAACCAAGAAGGATGAGAATCGCCAAAAGCAGTACGCGCAGTGTCGGATCGGTCAAAAGGGAGCGAAACAATGTCGTGGAAAAGGACGAAGGAAGTGTGTAAGAACGGATATGCAACACTGGATGTTCGGACAAGTACTGATTTTCGATGACAAGATTCGAGGTCGAAAAGATTGTGGGCCACCGGCAGAGAAACAGAAAGCTTTACTATCGCATCAGATGGGCTGGCTTCAAACCAGAGGATGATACATGGGAGCTTCGCAAGGACATCTCGACTGAGCTCTTGACCGAATATCATCGTCAGGTTAGTCGGGTCCCTCTTCGCGACCGAGCTTCGCACTCCAGAATCTCGCGCGCTTCTGAGACATCCGAGGACATCACAGACGGGACGCCGACCGCATGGGTACCGGAAGAAGATGACTGGGAGCCGTACATTTCAAGCATCACCGCAGTTGAGAAGAATGGTACGACCGGCCTCCTTTTGGCGTCCATCCAGTTCAAGAACGGTAAGACCGTAACGGTGGACATGGTAAATGTCTATGACCATTGTCCTCGTCCCATGCTAAAATTTTATGAAAAACATCTGTAAGTCACAGCACCAATGTGACATTACCTGTAAACATTAATTAGGTTCTAGTAAGTTTGCTTGAGTTGCACAGGTTCCCGACAAGTCAACGATCGCAAAATATATCACTGGAGCAAAAATAACCACCCACAATCCTGTGCCATATGCAACAGATGCGGAGGAGAATGTCAAGATTCAATCATCCTTGGAGCTTAGCAGACCTCTTAGGTCACGATGATGCCCAGCATCAGATGGTTCGGTAGTCGCAGTTCGCGAAATATCTTAATCACCCCATCAAAACCCACGAAAGTTGTTGGGTAAAGTTACTTTGGACGCCCTGAAGGCGACGAGACACAAAGTGTTCTCTTAAAGCTCAAAGATGAAGCACGAGAGGATTGGCCACAAGTGTGGCTTAGACCGCCGTTGGGCGCTTTCGTGAAATGGCCCCCGGGACAATCAACCACTTGCCAGGGGTGCATTTCCTGTCGAAACACTTAAAGTCAGGTGGCAAGGGAGGCAATGCAAAGACGTTAGCGTCAAAGTGGCGAGGATGTGTCGGGAGCGTTTGATAATGTGTCTCGACCGAGACTGTTGCACAACTCAGGAAACGAGGTATCAATCCTACGCTCGTGCGATGGATTGATTCTTTTCTGAGGACCGGTCTACGACTCTCAAACTCCAAGAATACACAGCGCGGTCGACACTAATCGAAACTGGAATACCTCAAGGAGTTGTTTCTGAACAGCACGTGACGAGGTCGCGTATATGCCTACTAGACATATACGCCGCGATGAAGTCTGTGGCTTGGCTGCCTGTCTAGGCAGACCAAGCCTACAAGTATATAAGTACCTAAGAGCTCATAGGTTAATAAGACATACTTGAAGAATCACATTTACAACTCAAGCATCCCCACTTTCTCCGATCTTGTACCTCTTCTACAATGCTGACCTCAGCGACGCATGCCAAACCGAGGACACCGTCCCCACTCTACGACTTGGCTTTATGGTCGGTGTTGGGGGCAGAGTACCAGTCAATGAAGGCGTTCGACTCGGCGATGCTATCGTCAGCCAACCATATCAGGCGTGGTTCAGTATGATTTCGGGAAGTCCGTGCCTGACGGCTTCATTCACACCGGATTTCTCAACTCTGCGCCTTGTATGACCTGATGGAGAGGTTGTTGGCTGATCTCGCGGATGGCGAGAGTCCTGTTGGTACGTACGCCGCACTCTGTACCTTGCATACTCTCGAGGAACTACCTTTACCTTGTAGCCCAGAGTCTATGCGTGATAGGCAGGCAAGGGCAGTGAAGTTAGGGGGCGTTAATTTGGCTATATTTCTCGTCGTTATAGACATCGTATCAAATTCTCGAACAGGTCCCACAGTGAAATCCCAAGTTTATGATCTACGGGCAAGCATATAGCAAGGGACCGTTTGATAAAGAGTCTTGATGGTTAACCGAGACCTCCGCCTAGGAATAGACACAAATTAGGTTATTAGTGTCCAAAGAAAGCTAGGTCCATGACGTAGCTAGTGAGTTCAACAGGACTTAAGGCTTATTGGAACGGCTGTACCAACATCTTCCACTGCTTTCGTTCAAATACGTATGGTGTCGCACGTGCTCCAGCGATACAATCAGGCACACAACCACACAGGCACACAACCACACAGGCACACAACCACACAGGCACACAACCACACAGGCACACAACCACACAACCACACAGGCACACAACCACACAGGCACACAACCACACAGGCACACAACCACACAGGCAC
>NW_027042608.1:0-2703 GCF_035927105.1 Exophiala bonariae | reverse complement strand
CAGCGCTGACGGGAGACGGGTCAATCACTCTGGGTCATCACTCTTTGGCTCGACAGCATTCAGTGGATCATCACTCCCAATCCCGAGATCACTCCCAGACGTCATAGGTGTATTTATAGGCAAAAAAGGCTGGGCATTTATTCCTCATCCGGTATGTCTCCTGGGTAAGCCTGCAAACTAGTAGTAATGAGGCCTTGTCTCATCCAGTGTTTATAACAAAGCAACACCTCGATATTCTTTATCGACAGCGAATTGCGGTCGTCTGTAATGAGCCTGCGGGCTTGGCTAAAGACTCTTTCGATTTCTGCAGAGGTTGCAGGTATTGTTAGAGTGTCAAAAGCCCACTGGCGCAGCGTAGAGTAAGGCGATCGCATCCACCAAGCAAAAAGACTGTTATCCTCATTCCACTTTTGCAGAGATTCAGGAGGAGTAGCCAAATAAGTGCTAAACTCATCACTCATGACTTGTCGAGACCTCATTGTCGATAAAAGAGAGATGTCTAAAGCCGATCGGAACTCAATCAGAGGCTCAATAGGTGTATTCCTCTTATATTTTCTTTCCCAGTTATCTCGGTTTGTCTGGAGCATAATCGGGATCCAGTCGGCGCTCTCACCAACCCAGGTCTCTTCAAACCAGACTTGCTTGAGGCACGGATTTAGCAACGCTCCTGCCGCATAAAGGTCATGATGATCGTCTGATAAAGCGTTATATTTTGTAAGCTTTTCCCAGGCATTTTGGTAGCAGAGGAGTAGGTATTTGTCGCAATCAGTGTGGTTAGGCAGTCGAATTTGAGCCTCGAGAGCAGCGACTTGTGTCTCACAGTGAGAGAGGAGGTGATTTAGCACAGGGAGTGCCTCCCAGATCACGCCTTTTACACCATTCTTTCCGTGTCCTTCTATTCTCATTGTCATCTCCCAGAAGGGTTTAAGACCAGTGTGAATCACTGCTAATTGATCCCAATCAGCAGCTGTCAGGGAATCGGCGGAGAGAGCAGGAGTGTCAAGGAGGTAATAGGCAATGGGCGTCTTGAGTCGTAAACCGCGCTCGATTGATAAAAAGGTGGAATTCCAGCGGGTAGAGTTGTCAAGGATAACGAGAACCTCATTTGTGAGTTCATTGACTTCTCCTAATTGCTCAGTTAGTCAAAATCATGTAAATCGGGCTGATTTAGTACCTGAATCCATCGTCCTCCGCACTAACCTCATAAAATCCTGGCGACGTTGAGGACTTTGTCGAATAAACCGACAAATGTTGTGAAACTTACCAATTGCTCCTTTTTTACGCCATTCCGACCTCTCATTTACCAACTCATCCTCATCAAAAGTCTCCTCCTCACTGCGCATTCCGTCAATAAAAGCCTCACAGTCTTTACCAAAGATAAAAGCCTTTGCGGCTAGATTGATGATGTGAGCGAGGCACCGAGCTCTGCGCGACTCTCTTTTCTCCTCCTCCTGAGGCTCATTTGGCCAGAGAATGCGCCTACAACACTCCACGGCGCCGTCAATGTTGGTTGCGTTATCACCAATGAAAACCCCGACTTTCTCCTGGAGATTCCACTCAAAAATCGCTTGGCAGATCACCGAGGCGATGTTCGCACCGTCATGAACTCCTTCTAGCTCTTTTACACCAATCAACGCCTGTTTTAGCTGTAGATTGATGCCGAGGAAGTGGGCGCAGATACCAAGGATAGGGGAATAGGCAGGAGAGGTCCAAACGTCAAAGGATAAGTGAATTTGAGAGTGGGAGGTTGCTAACTGCGTTGCTAGTAATTTACGGGCCTCATCAAAGTCCTTGTAAACCCACTCTGCGATTGTCGAATGCGAATGAGGAATGTACCGTTCAAGAGAAGGTGCTAGACATAGCAGGAAGTCCCGAAAAGAGGTGGCAGATACAGCGGAAAAGGGGATTTGCTCCTGTACAATCCATTGAATAAGATATTTACGCATCTTGTCGACATTTACCACGGTTGTTAGCGATCGAAAAAGCCTCCTTTTTGCAGGATTTATCCCCTCGCTCTCTATCGACTCCGCAACCTCAGTGCTTTGACGACGACTCTGGCTCTCTTCAGTCTCACTCCTCTGCCTCTTTATCACCAAATTGTGAGCGTTTTTGAGGTGCCGATTCATGTTTGAATTGCCCTGGTTTGAGATAAAAGTGATGCTTTTATCGCAATAGTCGCAAATCCACTTGTAAAGGTGCTCCTTTTTGCGGTTGGTGGTCTCATATTCCGCGCCATGCGACCAGATTGTGGAGATCCAGCTTCCACGCCTAATATTGGCGGGTTTATCGATCCTTTTCCATAGGAGACCATCAATGCGGCGCTCGTCGGCACGTCGACTCGGTGGTAATAGTGAGAGAGTATTCGCTAAATCGAGATCATTTTGGTAATCGGACAAGGCTGACATTGACAGGGTTGGAGAGCTTGGTCTAGTGGAGGGTTCACTCATTTTGAGGCGGTTTGCAGTCGTCGAGAAGTCCTTTGAGTGCGTTTGCTAACAAATTTAGTACTACAGGACTCTGACTGCCTTCCTCGAGCTTCCTCAATCCGCCTCACCGCTATAAATCAAGCGAGATTACCCTCTTGGCGATAGAATGACCCGCCAAGGGATTTCAGTGGGTGATGAGGCTCTATCCACTGCGAATGGATCACACTCCCAGTGGGTTGAGTGGATCATCGACCCATCTCCCGTCAGCGCTGATAGT
>NW_027042607.1:0-2802 GCF_035927105.1 Exophiala bonariae | reverse complement strand
ATGCGTGGAGACCGGTTGGCCTGGCAGGACATTCAATACATCGGCTATGGTGCACCTCGACAGTACCTGAGCAGCAGAGCCCGTCTTTCTGTGATCAAGAACGGGATCACGACAGAGCTGTATCTGCCATGTCCGTCAAATACTTGGGCAATGACGCAGGAAAAAATCGGTCGATGGCACAATCAGCTACTTGAGTGGAAAGAGAATCTGACCGTCAGCATGAAGTTTCCAAGCAACCTGGCCTTGGGTGGCGATCCTCGTGCGAAAATTGATTTGACGTTATATTACTACAGCATCCAAATGATCTTGTTTAGACAATGCTTGTGTCATCCTCAACTTCCCAGCGGATCAGCGTCTTCAAAGGAGATTACTTTCTGGAATGCGACAAACTGTGTTTATGCGGCGGCATCGTTGATGGATGTTTTGCCGGAGGATCCAACTGCACACGAGGCGTATCAGCTTCTGCCGTGTTGGGATCTCCTGTACTATCTTGGCCAAGCTCTATCGGTCTTCACAATGCGGCTCTGCTTTAACAAGGAACATGGTGCCAACTCAACCGTTTTAATGAAGCCTCGGATACGAAAAGCCATGGCCTACCTTCTGTGTCTTTCTGCCAGTTCACTCTCAGCTTACAAGGAGTGGAGAATTTTCCGGCAATTGCTTTTGGTGCTCAATTCCCGTGGAGAGGATATTGATATCAAGGACATCGAGATGAACGTGAACATCCCCATTGGCTGGTCGGTTGCTGACGAAGCGCTGCTGATTGAGGAGCTAAGATCTACTTAGGCGGCAGGACCTGAAGGTACAGTGAGAGGTTCGGGTTCTTGCTGTTTGATGGAGGTTATTTAGAAGCTATAAACTTGTAGTATGCAGCAGTAAAACTCAGACAAAATCAGGTCACCATAACGTGACCCTTAGCTATGGCTTAGTCAGCACCCATAAATGTGTCACGCAGTTGGTCGGGTTGTTGGGTATCTCGTTCAACAGCTGCTGTGACATATCTCGGCACAAGCATGTGAACCTCAAATGCAGTTAGAAAATGGCAATACCTGCCTTTCGCCTAATCATGTCTCAATAGTTGACGTCTCTGGTTCGAGAAGCAAGCAAGCCCGGGAATATTTGCCACGTCCGGCAAGGGCTTTGGTTTGATCAAAACAAAATCGATACAGATACCTTGCGTTTACAGTGATCCTCTTACTTCTTGATCAATAGACAAGCAACGCCGATCTCTTCTGGTTGACTCAAGCCTATCACTGCCAACATAGCACTGCGACATTCCCGAGGATTCCATCTAATTTCTTTAAACTCCATCCTCGTGGTGCAATTACGATGCCAGGAGGGAGTTAGTTGGTTGCGTGAGAGGGTTTTGGTTTGACTCCCTCGTCCAGTCTCTCTTTCACATTCGTGTGATCAGGGTGACAAACCGAATGTAGCCTTCTGTTGGCAAGCTTCCAACACAAATGGAAGCGTCTATGGCAGCCACAGCCTTTATCACAGCCCCGTGAACACCCGTATGCATGACCATGTCTGCTGGTCTGCTGGTGGCAAAGTTATTCATCAGGAACTCGAACTTGGCCACGAAGGAAGTGAAGGGCGTCTCAGTATGATTTCAAATCTAAAGATCATCGCTTCACACACGCTTGAGCACCATTAGGATGCAGCGCAAAAAAGTGAACACTTTCCTATTCGCTGCGACCGCAGTTACATAATCTGCTTGGAACGCGGCCTTCCTCGTTGCATCTGTCTCTGGGAGGTGCGTCTTACCCTGTCCACTTCCTCCGGTGGGTACTCATCAGGCGGTTCCCACGTCGGGATCCAGGGCACCAGCACCAAAGGTTTTCCATTAACAATGTTGTAGTCGAGAAGACGGCCGTATTCCCATACGACCTCCTCCTCAACATCTTGCCGCGCCTCGGATGGACTCGGCGGTGTCTCGCATGACAGAGACCGCGGCCTGGCTCCTGGTAGTGGAAGGTCCGGTCGAGATTTCATGCCAGTCAGAATCCGTCCCTTCTGAGTGGCGCGATGGTTTTGAGTTGATCGTGATAGCGAAACCTTCTTCCGACAAGGGATCTGGTCGATACTGACATCCAGCCCCCTAGACGGTGACTCGTGCAATGCGGCACCGCGCCTCTTTCTAGACGACGGAAAGGTGGGACTAGCAGTTTTAGGCGAATTTCTGCGAGAATCATTTAACGAGGACTGTTGAACTATGCCAACCACTCTTGTGGCACCAGTCCAACAGTAGCGGTTGGGGAGAGACGCTTTGTGGGTGGAATCTTCCATTTCGTTGCGACTGCGTTGGCGATGGTATTGTGCTGTTGTGGCATGGTACATGTCATCGTCTCCCTCTCTGTTGTCGCTCTCTACGCATGGTCCCACATCGTCTTCTACTTCTCGATCGGTTGGAGATGGTCGAACTCTCAAGGCAGAATTGCCAATCTGAGACTCGAGCATTTCATTTTGGATTGCAACCCAATTCGCAGCGTCGCCATCCGATACATCGTCCTCGAAGAGGATGGCTACATCTTATATCAGCTTACTAAGTAACCAGCTAGGGCGGGGGATTGGTGCAGCCTCTTTACCTTGATCTTTTCCCCGACCTGAGGGATTGCAATTGTCCAAGCGTTGTAGAGTTGAAGCCTCGCCACGCTTGTCAACATTAGAGTAAACACTTGTGTCACTCTCCACCGCGGACCCTTCAGGCTCGGGGGATGAAAACAGACTGTCTCGCTGACCAGCACTTTCGTCGTCCACAGAGTAGCGATCAACGTCCGACATCGAAAATAGTTCGAGAACAGA
>NW_027042606.1:0-2803 GCF_035927105.1 Exophiala bonariae | reverse complement strand
TTTACTACTCTGCGCAGCCAGGAGTGGGTATGAGGATGTTGTTCAATTCCTTGTCGATATGTGCGCAAACAGCTCTATCTCTCTATCTGCTGATGCACAGGGCCGCAATGCACTGCATCATTGCCTGTATGACGACAAAGACTTTGTTCTACATCCAACCCCAGAATTGGTTCGAGTATTACTCAAGGCAGGTGTAAAAGCCAATCATCAAGATCGCGATGGACTAGATAGTCTGGCCTGGTACGCAAGCAACCTTTTTTCGAACGCGGAAGTGGAGATCATGGAGCTATTGATCACTCACGGCGCCAACTTAAATTACAAAGACCAGAGTGGACGAAACGTGGCTCACCTTGTCATGCAATGCGGTGTCGAATTCGACTTAAATGTACTCCTGATGCTGCTCAAATACGGTGTGGACGCCCTAGAGGTAGACTACGACGGTCGAGGTATCGTGCATCACGCAGCAATATCAGGCAACGTAACGGTTGAACTGTTGTCTTGTCTGAGTGAGTCATTGCATCTGAACATAGCTTCCTTGGACGCATTTGGGAAGAGTGCCTTTGACTGTGCCAAAGATACAGGTAGAGAGATTGCCGAGAAACCTTGGGGATCCAACATCTTCCGCGGGAACAGATGGAGGGACACTGAAAAAGCTTTCTTACAATATGCTCGGGAATACTGTATCTAAAAGTATTCCGGCACAAAATAGGTGATCAATTCAAAGTATATCTAGGCGACAAAGAAAATGCAGAAAAGTCCTACTAGTCTCGTAGTGAGAGGTCACTAATCAGCCGTTGCCTCATTTTGCAAAATACTTTGTAATTATTCTTTGCCCATCCAACGAGAGCGTGGAGCTCCACGACTTTGACCATCCACTGACAGGATCTCGAGTTTGTTTGGCTGGTGATCTGGTCTATCATTATCAAACTTGCCTTAATACTGAAGAAAACCTTTACCTCATGCCGCGGACACTATCCACAACAAGCAGTACACATCCCGGTTGTTGGCATCAGCATCACGGTGGCTTTGGCTGGCGTGGAGGTACGGTCGTGCTTCGGGCAAACATGGTGGAGTTCTGGAGTCCTTCAGCTGCAGGTAGCTGATGTAGGTGCAGGTTTGGACACCGTGGAAGACGGCTATCTTACTGAAGTCTCATAGGGTTGGACCTTTCCATTAACATCGAACGTCGCGAAAGTTCGGGCACAAATGAGGTCAGGTACCCGTTGGATCACCAAGATACGGCATAGGTCGTTCATCATCTTATTTCGACAAATCCTGGACCTGCTTCTCAATGTACTTCCGCAATTTCTCTATGCTACCATGATAACCTGCAGCGCAGGCGAGAGTCTCGGAATGTTGCAGCAACCCACTGACTTTTGGAAAGTTTTTATCGCATGTCGGGCATCGATATTTGTCCTCGTCCTCCCAGCCGTTGGTATAGAGGTGGCTTTGATAGCACTTGAACGCCCACTTATCGATTTCGTTTTGCGTAACCTTTGAAGGACAAGTTGATGACTCAAGATGAATGAGGATTCCCGACGGGCTCTTGAACCTGCCAGTGCAGCCGTAACATTCCTCCATTCGAGGTGCGTGCGTCTTCACGTGCTTTGAGAGAGGCGTCAATAAGAATAGCTTTCAAGGTCAAATTTTGTTGCTGGTAACTTACCATCAAGACCTCATTCGAACTATCATATTCTTCATGGCAAATTGAGCATCGGTTGTGCCGCCCGATACGATGCTCTTCGTAGTCGAGAAAATTTAACTTGCAATCGAAGCAGAATAAGTGTTTGGATTCCAGATGAGAGCGAAGATTTGCTTCTTCTAGTTCATCGTTGCCGCATTTTGAACAGATCCAATGATTAGCCGAGTCACGTAGATGTTGTTCCCGAGCCGCTGGAGAGACAAATAGCCAGTCGCACCTCTCACACCACTCGCCCTTGTGGCAGTATGCATTTCGGCAATGCTGAAGCAATGCTGCTTCTGCATCGAATTGTCGGTTGGTGCAAGAATGACAGATAAACACCCCCTCTTCGACTCCAATCGACGCCTGATTCTCTTTCACCATTTCCTCAAAACTTTCATTGTCAAAGTGAGGAGTGTAACGAAAGAGAGGAGAAGCTATGTCTTATCCCTGTGGCACTCATGTAAATGAGACAGAGTGCCACACCCTCCAGAGCCCCAAATTGTGACGAGCTACGTTATTGGCTATGCCAAATGAGCGCTCACGATTTCCGCACCACTTGTCGTCCTTTGATTTGCTGATATATATAGCCCAAGTATTGTCGCATGACCGACCTCGAAAAACATGCGTGCCTAGGTTGGTGGCCGCTACAGTCCATGTATGGTTGAATGCCTGCCAGTACACCTCTTGTTGTTTCTATGACCTCATGCCAGCCACTTCAACCGGCATCAATGTCCTATCTCAGGAGTGCCCGGTACCGTCATCTCCATCCAAGAAAGGAATCACGTTATCCAATATATTATTCTCCGGGAAGTCTACGTAACAGCTGTACTGATTCATGCTCAACATAGGCAGCCGACCGAATGCAATAGGTCTACTGGGTTTAGCAGCGAAAATATTTCCGCTAAGGGCCGGTCCGGCGAATAAGGCTAGAAAGACGCACTAAGTGCTACCTTACTTTCGGCTTAGGGGCTGATTGGCGAAGAATGCCCACGTTACGAACTTAAAAAGGCTTGGAATCTCCTCTACTCCGTACATTGGCCCGCACTCTCAGCACTTCTTGAGATACCCCGCTGTTGTCTGCGTCAAAAGCATCAACATCAAACTACTTCGCGATAACCA
>NW_027042605.1:0-2866 GCF_035927105.1 Exophiala bonariae | reverse complement strand
CTCATGGTAAACAGTCCTCACTTTGCAGCAGTATCGGTGATGACCAAAACCGAAGAGAGAGTACTCTGATGATGTTTACGACCTCCTACGCGCCAGTAACTGCTGATTCACAGTCGAATTTGGCGTTTGGTACGGGTATGGGAAGGGGAAACGTGTGCAAGTGAACCACAGTGCCACATGTTGTCCGTGCTGCTTGGAAGACTACAAACAGGTGGTATGGAAAACACCGTCTCAAAGGTGCATTTCCATTCTCAAAACGTCCCAATGCCGTCGAGATTGGAGTGCCGATATCGGATCAAGTTGCGTCCTTTTCGTCGCTGTGAGGATGATGTACATCTTGGGCTCCCTCCAGCCGTGCTTGAGCGAAAACAAGGTCTTCTTCAGCAGGGAAGTCGATATGGCCAGTCAACTCGGATTTGACCTCAACGAAGAACAGGCTCGCTGGTATCGTTAGTTGCTCTTTTCGGATACTCTTGCTAGACGGACGACTTACCAATGAGTGCCACAGCACAGAAGCAGGAAGCTGTAATCCAGACATTTCTAAACCCGATACCGTACGCCTCAATCAGGACGCTGGCAGCGGCGCCAATGATAGCTGGGGTAGCACCTGGTATTTGGAGCAACGCTTGCTGGTTTCCAGAAGCCAAAGCGCTAATCAGGGGTCCTAAAGATGACGCGGGCAAGCCCAAGGGCAAGGTAGCCGCAGCTACTTTGGGAGCAAGATTCGCAGCCAGAGCGTTATGGAAAATGGCGTTGTTGACGGCAATGCCGATCGCTGCGCCGAGACTGCGCGTGGCAAGGACAAGACCAGATGCTACCGCGATCAATCCTGGAGGAGTGCTGAGCTGAGCAACGGCCACAAGAGTAGGTAGAATGGCGCCAATACCCACGCCTCCCACAACCGGGTAACCCCAGAAAATAGCCTTTGGAGAACTCGGTTGCACAGTTGCCATCATGATGTGGAAGATCAACAGCAGCAGAAAGCCGAACACAATTGGGGTGCGAAGTGACTTTGTCTTCATGGAATAAGCACCTGCCAAAAAGGCCGCGACGATAGCTGTCAAAAAATTCATGCCGAAGTTCAAGGCGACCACCAACAGATCGGCGTGGGTGAACACGCTGGATTGAAAAGGGAAGTAGTTGTTGTCGGCGAAGAATATAAGACCCTCGGCGAAGATTCCCAAGAGGGCGATAATGAAGTTTCTGTTTTTGAAGAGATCGTGATGTAACACACCTTCCCTTGTGAAGCGCCACTCATAGACACCAAATGAGACGATCAAGACGACGGAGATGACGAACGGGGCAAGTATATGCACATTTTGCCATCCGTACGGGTTCTGGGACCATGATAATGCCATGCAAAAGAGCACTAGCCCAGGCGACATGAGGAAGTAGCCGATCCAGTCGAGTTTGCGGACTTTTTCGTTCGTAGTAAATGATGTTTGCATTTCTCGGACGGGTGGATTGTAGCACAGCGCACACCCGAGACCAGATGATCCATAGATCGCTGCTGCGATGTAAAAGTAAATCCGGTAATTTTCGAGGTTGCCATTTCTCAGTAAGGAGCCGCCGATCACAAGGCCAACGTATGCGCCGAGACCAGCTCCCATGTTGAGAACCGCTTGTGCAATGGGTCTGTGCTTTCGGGGTAAGACCTCCGAAACAACAGCATGCATTAACGGCTGGGAGCCAAAATTGACAGACATAATGGCAAAGCCCGCGAGGATCCACCCCATAGTCTGCGCTCGAGATATAACAATGGCTCCGGCGAAACCAAATGCTGAACACACAACAAGGAACCATTTCCGTCCCCAATACTCCGCAGCCTGGGATATAGGCGGACTCAAAACGGCGATGGCAATGGTGATCAACGAGCTCAACCAGACCGTAGAAGCGGAGCCTGCAAAGAGCTGTCCAATTGACTGCGCGAGAAGGCCAGCGCCAATGACGGCAGTGAGCTGGGCGAATAGCATGAAAAACATGGACTAAAAGAGCTGTCAGTTTCCATCCACATCTGCGATTCCGTGTGGTGCTTTACCGCAACGACAAGAAGTGTCTTTGCGTGGACACGGATATCTGAGTCGACGTCCCTAGTTGTCGGGACATTTTCAACTTCTACTACCGCCATTGTGGTCGTTTGGTATCAAGATGACAGTGGGTCGAGGATTCAGAGCGTCTCACCGATGCGAGAAGACTGCACTCGGGTTGGAACAGCTTTCTCCAGCAGATGGCAAGGATAAATACCCACCCTCTCTCGCGACTGTGCCCAGCCTAAGAAGGCATTCCCCATGTGGAGATGAAATCTGGGGCGTGGTGACCCCTTCAATGGCTACCCACAACTAAACGATCGGGCGTGACAAAGCTCGTGTTACGGAGCTTCCGGCCATCAGATACGCGGGACATGTGCAGCCCTAGGGTTCAGACGCAGGCGCCGAACTTGGGACTATGGCTAGAACATGGGGGAAAGGCTGAATGTATCTGCCGATAACAGGATCCGAGAACAGACCCCTGAGGCTGGGAGGAGAAAAAGGCGGAACTGGAACCGGAAAGAAAGCGAAAAAGGGCCATCAAGCGAAAGTAGAAGAGTGATTTTACTGCAAAGAGGTATGCGGGAGCTCGTCTCTAGCGTGCCTCTGGTCCTACGGTGATAAGCGGATTGTCGGGCTTTCCTATTCCTAGGTTTGGTGAAGTGGTTTCGGCATCAGAGTCAACTCATCGAGGCGGAAGCTTTTCCTTTTCCCACAGCGGATGGTATTGCTTGGCATCTTTGTTTCCGAGGAACTTTCAGTCACGCGAGGAATGGCATGCTCAGGTGTCAACACACGACTCTCGTGCAGTCCGTGAAACAAGCAACCACAAACAGCCC
>NW_027042604.1:0-2891 GCF_035927105.1 Exophiala bonariae | reverse complement strand
CGTAGCACGGCTAAGGTCGACTGCGATAACGAACAATACATTCAGGGTGTGGGAATGCGACGGAAGACTGACGACGCAGGTCAAATGAGAGGAAGAGATCATTTGAAGAGGGCGCCGGCATAGGTCACTGGGGAGAGGCTGGGGACAGTGTGGAGCCATCAACCTTGGCGCGAAATAAACTCGGCTCGTGCCGTCTCATGAATATGGTCATTTCGTTCCAACATCTTCCAGGCACAATTATGGTCTTTTTCACACCTAGTTACCGTGAGCCAAACTGATTACAGCGGCCATGCTCAAAAGCCGGGCAAGATTACTTCATGTCACCAACCGACGACAATAGCTATGCAGAGTATCGTATGCTCGTTATGGGTCAGTTTCGTGTACCTCGGCTTCGAAAATTGTCTGGGTGCGTTACCCCGGGCCGACTCATTCGGGCGGACATTCAGCAGTAGTGCTGTGATCCATGTCAGTCTGGACGACACGTTGTTATCAGAGTCATGTATATGCCCTCGGGAAGCTAAGCTGGAGATTGATTCTGCCTGCTCCCAGCCCAATCTGTCCACTGATGCGTCATCTTGTAGAGGGCATCGCCGGCTCGGATGATGAGACTCAGTGTTACCAGGGAAGCTAACTGAACATCCGAAGATGTTATGTCTCCGAATCATGGCACTTTGGAAGCGGCATCGTGCAAAGAACGGCCGTGATCATCCATTGTGACCTCTCCTTATTGTTTAGCCAGTCACAGGTGGGTGACTGTTTAAATCCAGCGAAGAAGTTCTTTTTCTCCAATGACACGATGGATGACAACAATGTTATACAGCAACTACCGTTACTGCACGGCGAGAATGGACCGTCATCTTCCCTGCCTCGAGCCGACTTTTCGGGGGAAATTCATGAGGGACTTTCGACCAGTTCAGCTGAACAATTGCCTCCATTTCGAGCTTGGGATCAAATACTGGAAGCGGGGCCAGTGATGCGACCCAGTGGTCACCTATTCTCACCCGATATGGTCCCTGCTCCTGAGTGTGACGTGGCATATGATGGCGAAGAGACATAAGACCGCTGAAGTTGCCCCTTCATGGAAAACCCACCGAGAACGCTAAAATGTGAGATGAACTCTGCAAGGCAGACTTGCGAAGTCCGCTCAGCAAGGCAGAATGCAAACCGGGGCGTCGTCGAAGAGAGTACTGCTCAATGCGTATGGCGACGTGCTCAAGTTGTACCTATCAAACCACCATCGCGGAACAAGACTGTGACTGAAGAGCGAACTTTGGAACAATTAGACTTTCAATTGTGCATAAAGTGGAGAGGGCATGTGGGTTACTGTAGGAGCTGATCTGTGCTGCGTCTTCTGGAGGTACCCAGTCCTCTGTCCAAGTTTGCCCATGAAAGCCGCTCGATCATTCCATGTCACCGCTTGACAAGGAAGATGCCTAGCCCCGGGGGCGAACCACGGCTGATCGCGAGTGCCCACAATAAACAGACAGTCGAAAGTTCTTCCCTGTCAACCATGACATATCCTTTCCCTTACGGGTTATCTTCTCTATACGCTCGAAAAGGGCGAGGCAGACTTCGAACTGAAATCGTTAAAGACCTACAAGTGGCAGGGGAGGATGCAGCTAAGAACATAAACCCAGGCCAATCCTCGAATATCGTTGACGTAACCCTGGGTAGTCCTACTTCATGCTACCACTCCATTGGGAAAACAATATTTTCTGGTGAGTGGCTGAGTGGGAGATGTTGACGCCAAGCTGCATGTGTCTCTAACCACTGGCTCGAGGGCCAAAGGGGTCACTGGTTTCTAAAGTTCAAGACAAACCATGCCTCCAAGTCGGCATAAAGGCAGACGCGGCCGGGTGGATCTTACTTCGAAGTCTGCTAGGTCGTATTGAAACATGCTGCCTTTGGCTAATCTCGTCTCCAGAAGCATGGGCTGCATTTATACGTGAGGCCTGCCTTGTTCCCTATTGACAAGCAAGATGACCAGGAACCCTTGCTAAAACACAACCGCTGAGGGGTTGTTGAAGGACTCGGGGGTTGAGCTGGATTAATGTGGTAAGTAGGGCATTGAGCTCGCTACAAAACTCGGCTTCTGTCGCGGTTGAAATCTTCCTTTTCTTATCATTCTAGACATTCCTATCCACCCAATTTTCGACTCAAAGCCATGGTTAAAAAGCGTTGTACTTGTCCTCGGCTCGATGAAGCCCGCCTTTTACGTTGTAATTTTGTCCTGAAAGTCTACTCGCGTCCAAAGTATAGGATATACCGTTGTGCTAGATGCGGCAAACGAGGGTCAAAATCGCTCGCCATCGCCATCTTGTCGACGCTTTGTCAACCACCCGAAAACCTCTCGTTTATCAGCTTGATCCGGCTACGCGCTGCTTTTTGGTCCATGACAGGGAATGTGCATGGGACAAAGGATTCGACCAGCTTCCACATCATCGGCATAGAAGAATCGAGTTCTGGAGTACTTTGCACCGTTTTTACGAAACACAATCACCGGAAAGTGTTGAACACCTCTAAAGAGGAGCTTCTGAACACGGTGGACGATCCCCTCTTGGAGATTGAGAGTACGGTCACAGAAGCAGTCGAAGCAATTTGGCCGCTGCCTGTGAGGCCCAGCATTGGAGGGAAAGCTCCCCGCATACATACAAACACGAAGCCCAAGACACTCAAGTGGTTCACATGCTGGTGTTGCGACAAGATGATGTCCGCGTACGCGGAGGAACCAGAGCATTTTGAGAAGACAACTCCTTGCCAAGATGACTTCAGTGTTGTTGCAAAGGATAATGAGGATACCAAGGAGTTCGGCTTTACTGCATCATTGTTATGAATCGAACCTGCTTGGCCACGCCAAGCCTGTTACGTTCAAGGTAGTTCCTTAACGGGGA
>NW_027042603.1:0-2949 GCF_035927105.1 Exophiala bonariae | reverse complement strand
CCAGCAGGTCTTGGCGGATGAGGGGGACGCAATGTCCAGCCAATTAACAGGGAAGCGGAACTTCGCAGTGGACTTGGCATCTTGGCATCCCGCAGACATTTTTTTCACTTTGACCATTCATCCATATCCACTTCGATGGCAGAGCGGAGCTTTATACTTGGCATCACGGTGAACGCGAGGCCTGCCCATGCTACGAATCCATGGAGAACGTCATTACTTTCGTTTTTTCCAGCTCGGAACACCTATGAAATCAACACGTGCGGTTAACCAAATTCTGAGTGCGAATAATTCCAGCTCCGGCGTGGAGCTTCGAACTAATAAGTCTCACTATTTGAGTCGTTCTTTTGTCTTTGTGGTGTGATACTGTAGATCTAACTGCTCCAATGCGAGGTTCGATCTAGGATGAGATCCTTTCTGCACTGCTCGGCTGTCTATCACGTTACCTCAGTCGACGAGTGGAGTCACAATTCAATTACGTTCGTACGCAGCGCCTAATATGGCCAAGAACGTCTGGCTTGGCCCTGTCCCGACGAAGGGGGATCAACATACCATGTATATTAGTACATGAGGTTCATTCAATCAATCAAGTTGCGTGCATCGTACACGTGTTTGTCCTCCCAAGTCGAATTGAGTGCTGAATTAACCTCAAAAGTTCCACAAATGTTATTGATTTGCCAGAATTTCCGCTCTAACCTTATTCTTGGCGAACGCACGGTGGAGTTAACACTTGAAAAGGCTATTAAGCACATCAACGACAGCAGCCCCAGAGTGCTTCTGATGCAATCATTTTGGCACGTTTTCGCATCAAGAAGGCTCAGAATCTAACGCCGGTCGTGGTGTCTACCACCTTAAATCTATGATGCGACCCTGGTCGAATAGTGCCCAGATTTTGAAATGTTGAACACTTACTTGGCGTGAGAATTTCCTTCTGTCTTAGAACAACCAAGAGTCAAATACGGTATAAGGAGAAGATCCCCTGCCCGGAATTAGACAAATCTTATTGACGTATACCATTTTCCCTACATCTAGAGACGTGTCCGTCGCATGAAAGGTCTCGGTCATGCCGTCTCTCCTTCCGCCCAGCATGAAAGCCACGCCCGTCGTTGCAGCCATAGTTCGCAGAGCACCAGCTGTCACAGCGCGCTACGATTGGATCCTTGCCATCACGACCATTGCCTTTGTCTTCAGTTCTTTCGGCAATGGAGCCAATGATGTCGCCAACTCGTACGCAACTTCTGTTGCGGCGAGGACGCTCACAATGCCCCAAGTCGGCGTTCTCTCGGTTATTACGGAATTTGTTGGTGCGGTAGCTTTGGGCTCTCGTGTTACCGGCACAATCAAGAACAACATCATCGGAATTGATCGATTCCGTGACGCAGCAAACCCTGGGACTTTAATGCTCGCAATGTGCTGTGCTGAGGTCGGCAGTGCCACATGGCTTATGGTGGCGACAGGTCTCGGATTTCCAGTCTCCACCACACAAACTGTGGTTGGAGCCTTGATCGGAGCCGGGTTCGCGTCTCAGACGTCCATCAAGTGGCAGTGGACGTCAGGTTCTGTGTCCCAGGTCGCTGCTTCATGGGGCATCGCACCAGCCATTGCTGCAGGCTTTGCAGCCATCATATACGGCATCGTCAAGTACTCCGTTCTTGAGAGGAAGGATTCTTTCAAATGGGCAATGCGTCTAATTCCATTTTACATCGCCACTACTTGCTCAATTCTCGCCCTCTTCATCGTGATCGAGGCACCTACCGCTCCCTCGCTTGAGGAGTTCGGCGCAGGAAAAGCTGCGGGAATTATCCTCGGTGTCTGGGGTGGTATGCTGCTGGTCAGCCACATCTTCTTCGTACCATATTTTGAGCGACGACTGATTCGTGAGGACGCGTCCGTCAAGTTCTACCATATTCCACTAGGACCCCTCCTCCGCAGAGATGGACCGCCTTTGTACTTCCCTGCCAAGAATAGTGAGAAGTTTGTCATCGACTATTATGAGGATCCCTACACCTCCTCCGCTTCTTCGATTGATTCTATAAAGGAAGACAAGTACGGAGCACAGCTTGCCCAGGACGGATCGCCACATTCAGGGAACGGCGCCTTGGAGGCCGACCTAGCTGATAGGGATCCGGCATCGCTTGAGAAAAGTGTCGGCACTTCTCATCAGCCCGGACTCGTTGCTCGCAAGCGAACGCCAACCCCAAACGAGCGCTTTCTGCAACCAAATGAGCACCTTCCTATGATGCACCCGCAGCGTCTCCTCGGCTACCTCAAGTTTGCTCTTCTCCAAGGTGTCACTCGTGAATGCGTTGCTCATGATTCCGAAAGGCTTCGGGGGATTCACGCACGTGCCACCAAGCACGATGTGCGGGTCGAGCATCTCTGGACCTATTGTCAAGTTGCTTCTGCTATAATGATGTCCATCGCGCACGGCTCCAACGATGTTGCTAATGCTGTTGGTCCTTGGGCTGCGACGTACGCAACCTATCAGAGTGGGCAAGTCAACACACGCTCTCCAACACCAGTGTGGATGTTGATAGTTGCTGGCTTTCTGCTCGGAGCCGGTTTTTGGTTCTACGGTTACCACATCATCCGCGCTCTTGGCAACAAGATCACTCGGATGTCTCCAACCCGCGGCTTTTCAGTTGAGCTTGGTGCAGCTGTAACTGTTCTACTAGCGTCCCGCCTTGGTCTGCCAGTGAGTACAACCCAATGTTTAGTCGGAGCAACAATGGGGGTGGCTCTTATGAACTATGACGTCGGTGCAGTGAACTGGAGGCAGCTACTTTTCATTTTCTGTGGATGGATCCTCACCTTGCCTTCTGCAGGGCTTATCTCTGGCTTGTTGTGCCTGATGGCACTCAATACGCCCCATTTCTGAAATTCCTCAGCGTGCGTCAATCGGTTGTCACATATTGATGACCTGCACCCCAGGATCGGAAGAATGGAGCCAGA
>NW_027042602.1:0-3029 GCF_035927105.1 Exophiala bonariae | reverse complement strand
CGTGCTTGGTATCGACGAGGAGAATCGCCGACTCAAGGAGCCCATCAATTTCTCATATATTCTGGCCGGATTGACATGGGATCTCCGAGTGCTGGGGGTGGAATTGCTACTCCCAGCGGCTCAACGGGAGAGGCAATTAATCGAGCCCGCGTGGAATGACCGTTTTCTCAAGTGGCGTCGAGAATATTTATCGGACGGTGGAGGGACCCCCATGAGTGAACTCATCAATCTACTGGCGTACGGGAAGCACTTGGCACTCAACAGCAGCAATGCCGCCACGGTGACTTGGTCTCGCGACAAGAACACCATCTTCTACAAGGGAATCGGGATCGCTCTCAGCTCGTTTCGGCAGATGGTGCAGGATAATATTCAAGACGCGGAGCGACGACTCTGGGAGAATTTGATGTGGGTTCGCGATGAGTCGCAACGATTCCGCGTCGACTTGGATCTCATCCAGGATGACCAGACATTTACACTCCGCGGCTACTCATTCATCAAGCAGAGCAGTAACGGTCTCGAGGGCGGTCGGCCGTGGATGTTTCGGCAAATGCTCCGCCAGCGTGGCAAATTTCGCTTACGTGGTCGCGACCAGACGTGGAAGCTCCGCAACATTCGACGATATCTCGCCAAGGAGCTGGATTTTCTGGAGCTGTTGGCGTTTTGCATCCACTCCACATACGGCTCGGTCGCTCGTGGCACGGAGTTGACGGCCATTCGTCACCGTAATGGAGCACTCCAAGATCGCAATCACTATATCATCGACGGGGCCAGTGCGATCATCATCCGATATTATAAGTCTCAACAGCTCTTCGGCACGCCCAAGGTAATTCCCCGATTTCCGCCGTGGAGGGTCAATCAGATGATGGTTATCTATTTGGCGTACGCTCGACCGCTGTGTGAATATCTACTGGTGGAGACCCAGAATCGGAAAATCAGTGATCATCTCTGGTATGACGAAAAGGGACCCCGGGAGACGGACTGGCTCACTCGAATCATCAAACGCCAGACGGCACTCGGGCTCGGACACCGACTGCACACACTCGACTTTCGTCATCTCGTCGTGAGTATCGGGCGTGAGGTGGTGTCTGACCAGTTCGCTGAAGGGTACAAAGAAGAGCTCGGTGAGGTGGAAGAGCCCGAGCAGCAGGTGGAGGATCCACTAGAGCTTCAGAGTGGTCGAGGTGAAGCATTCGGTGCCACTCGATACGGGGTTCGTGCAGACATTGTTAAGCACATGACCCCCAAACTGATCGAGACTTTTCGACCGATCAGTGAAGGTTGGCATCGATTTCTCGGTCTCGCTAGTGTAGCATCGCAGTTGGTTTCCACGGGACCCCATCTGAGCGGCACCACGATCGACGCCACCGCCACTTCTTCCACTGGCCCCCAAAAGCGGCCCATCCGAGAATCATGGGAGATCGGCCGAGATCCACCACGCTGGCGAGCGCTATTTCCGAACCATTCGAGTTCCGACGAGTCATCTCCCAGCACCGTGGTGCGTATTCACGCTTCGGCCGCCCAGATCGACGAAGGGTTACAGCAGTTATTTGGGGCTGGCGCTGCTGGCTTTCGGTCTCGCGAACAAGAGGAAGGAACCATGGCGGTGCTCGCCGGTGAAAGTCCCGTCACCATTGTCATACCCACCGGCGGGGGGAAAACTGTTCTCGCGATGCTCCCGGTCGTGTTGGAGAAGGAAGGGGTTTCCATCTTCATCGCACCATTTCGCGCACTAGTTGACGATGTCGTGGCTCGATTCCGTCAAGCTCGCATCCAGTGTATTGAGTGGAAGGTTGGTGAGATCAACCCCGCGCGGATTGTGGTGGTGAGTGCGGATCTTGCGGTGCAAGACAGCTTCATGACATACGGACGAACATTGGTCGAGGCGGGTCTACTCCGTCGTATATTTATTGACGAAGGTCATTGTACATTCACCGATAGTCACTGGCGCGGCAATCTCTCTCGTGTGCGTGGCGTGCGGAGCTTGGGCTGTCCCACTTACGTATTGACCGCGACACTACCACCGCGACGCGTACATGAGTTGGAAGATAGTCTCGACATTCGATATACGCGCATCATCCGAGCCAGTACCATCCGTCCCCGTCATCAATACTTGGTCCAGCGATGCCGAGCGGAAGAGTTGGAGATGGAGGCTCTCCGACTTTGTCAACGGCAACTTCACCAGTTGGTCCAGCGAGGCGAACGAGGGGTGGTGTACAGTCTGTCTCGAGATTTCTGCGCGTCTTTGGCGGCGCAGCTTGGATGTCACCACTACCACGCCGGGGTGCACGACCGAGCGGAGCGGCTGGAGCAGTGGGTGCGAGAGGGCGGGTTGATCGTGGCGACATCTGCGCTCGGTACGGGGGTGGACATTCCCGGAATCGTCTTTATCTTGCACGTCGACATCCCATTTTCGATGATTGATTTTGCGCAACAAAGTGGGCGAGGGGGTCGTGGGGGAGAGGTGGTCCATTCCATGATTCTGGTTCCGCAGCAGAAAGCGGAAACGCGACTCCGGCAAGGCGGGTTAGGGGCGGAAGACGAGGCGATGGCGCAGTTCATCACCACCGCGGGTTGTCGACGACTGGTGATGAGCGAGTACTTGGATGGGCGCGAGTTAGCGCGGTCATGCGGGGACCAGAGCGACTGGCTGCGGTGCGACCAGTGCGGTGAGGGTACGCACGAGGGCTCGTTACGGACGCAAGAGGAAGCGGCCGCTCGACGGCGGTTGGAAGAGGTGATGACAGAGATGACGATCGGGTGTGTTTATTGTTGGCTGAACGGGGAAGAGCGTACGGCGCCACACTCGACGCAGAAGTGTGACCGAGCTTGGTGGTGTGACGGGGACGTGGAGCGGTTTCGGGGAGCGGTTCGATATCAGGACGACACGCACAGCTGTCACCGATGTGGGATGAGCCAGTCGCTCTGTGGGACGGGCGAGGGTGAAGGGCGGGTGTGTCAGTGGCCCTATAAATATCCGGCCGTGTGCGGGTGACCCGTACACATATAAAATGGTGCCAAGAAATGAACTT
>NW_027042601.1:0-3056 GCF_035927105.1 Exophiala bonariae | reverse complement strand
TCCTTGGCGCACTTAGAACAGCGATCTCCACCTGTGCATTTTGTGCGCATGAGCCGACATCGATCACAAGCATGAGAAGTGCGTGATCGTGGATTGGGGATATTTTCCATGCCAGCCGAGCTGAACAGTCGCTCCGAGGCGTCAGAGGGCGGCAAAGCGGATGGTAATAAGGCACGGTGTCGATAACTCATTCTTAGCAGTTCACTTGTTATGACCGCGAAAGTCATTCTGGTTCTAGTCTTGACAAAATACCACCGAAACCATGCGTAACACGTGACCTACCGTGACGTAAGTGATCTGGTCGGCGACCGTCCCAATTGGATAACCGGAACGACGCCCATGGAAGCTTACGCTGAAATCGATGTTTTGGGCAACGCATTCGATGCAACGCATGGCTTGTGCCAGCGAGAAGAGTTGGAAATCTCTTTCAGTAAGACTCGTGCATCAGGGCTGCTCCCAAGGACAGGACAGCTGAAGCTTGCGCCATAGTGAACAGCGTCCTCCAGGCCAAGAAACGATATGACGTGTATTGAAGAATTGTCTGGCAGAATACCCACTGGGTTCGACGCTGATACGGCGCAACCCAAGGACGGATCTTTGGAGATGGTGGGTTCGTTTTCGATCACTCTGGCGTACAAGAGCATTGTAGGGTTGGAGAGTACATGGATAATTCGGGACCTATGCCCCCAGATGCTGTGCTCGGTATCGCGCCCACACCAGGATGTAGACCGAGAGGTATGGCGTGTCGAGGTAGCTTAGCGCACAAATCACAAGCTTTGCCTTAAAGTCAAGAAGATAGACAACCATGAAGGCCGCCAGCGATGCTTACCTCGTGACTGGCCCATTGACGAGTTGGGAGAACGCCAATAGATCAAGAAACTGCACTTACTCAAGATCTTGGTGATAACCGGTGATCTAGTCTAAGGCCATTGCCCGAACTTTGAAGACTGACTGAATAAAGAACTTAGATTGCCAAGTTTGGTGCATTTCAGCCATTTAGTTGCAAGGGGGCAGGCTCAATTCGCCGGAGAAGCCATCGATATTAAGGCCATGTTAGCATCTGCTTGTGACCCCGGAACAATGGCTCCTGAAGCACACATCGGTGGCTATGGCATTGGGCGTCAGCTCAATACGTGATCCAAGCTGTCTCTGACGCCTTACCGATGGGGTCCACCAGCTCAGTACCACGGTCCAAATGGACAATTTGGAACAACTCCTCCCTAAGCTGAGGAGATTCGTCGCGAGAGAGTGGAGGGTTCTCCCCATTGATCTTCCATGGTCATGGCTTGATGAACACATACGTGGCTAGCTCTTCTCTAATGGAGTTGGTCAAAACCTGGTATCTCCCAGCTAGTTGATTACTTGTCTCTGGAGCACTTGTTAGCTAGCCATAGTACGAGTATTAACGTAACAACTTCAGCCTGAGTTCTGGAACAACGTGGCGGCCTTGACGATTGCACGCCTACCAGCTCATTCGGGGCATTCCTATGCTCCGGGTTCGACGTTGTGGCTCATTTCCCCCTACTACAGCGGACCTAGAAAGACTCAAGCTTACCGGCCCAAGAGTTGTTGCGTTATAGTATCTTACTCAGATCTCTGCTTGCATATCGGTAGACTGGAGTCTGCGCAAATGTTTTATTCGCACCATGTGACACTGACTGAGATACACGGCTTTTTATGCAGTCCGCTCCGACAGGGGAAAGAATAGTTCGGTGGGGTGGGCGATGAGGAAGCCTGGCGACAGTGAATCGTAGAGAACGCATGCGTGCAAGGAGGTGAGGGAAGCCGTACTTGAAAGGAAGGCGTTTGACGTGACTCGGTCTATAGAACTCCTAGAATGTCGTATAATATAATGCGCGTCATAAGATCACCTTGACTTAGGACGAGACCTGGAATTCATTGGCCTTCAATTTAAAGCCAAAGATCGCAGAGAAGCCATAAACGCAGTCTCCAGATTCGTGAGCAAGGATGCCAAATGGTTTTGAAGATTAAACCTGGAAGCAACAAGCGACTTGGCCGGCAGTTCCGTGAAGAGTGACGAGGCAAATACGTTGATGGATGCTTGAGGCAACACCGTGCGCCACCGGGATTTCAAACCCGTAAGCTCTCACTTGCTAGCGACCACACAAGTTAAAAGAAACGCACGTGTAATGATCGTAAAAGTAGGTTTTCCATTGTTATCTCGTGACAGGCTACTGGGAGAAGCTTCCCAAATGGGCCCATGAGTCGATAAACAACGGATTTGTACAAATAGTGTTGTGTTCCCCCCCAACTGGATTTGGAATGGTTATCGCACCTTCGAGCATAACCAATTACTTATTGCTGTGAATGTTTGCGGACAAGCCATGTTTCGTTGTAACATAGATGTTGTGACAATCATGGTATCCCTGGCACGGTTTAGCCTCACCGTACCGTAACAATTTCCCGGCCAAGTGCTTCATTACTATTGGTAGGTCGCGTGCCGAGAGACACCGCCAAAAGCTAGTGCATTTGGTGGAGCAAGCATCCGAATTGGAGACAACAGGAACATCTAGCCATGGTCTCTTATTGGTTATACGAATCAGTCTCTACAACCCTTGCATAACCACAGAAAGCTTTAATCGGGGAACCCGGAGGATATCGAACATGCATTCAGATCCCGGCGTGGTAGCGACGATAAGCCTCCCGATATCACCTTGTTGTTATTCATGACGACAAACTTATCATGTCAGCCGCGCAAGCGCTTGTATAGGTCAACCTGAGCAATCCGCTGCTGGACTCTATTGAAACAGCCGGGCTATCCTCCACGCTCCTTCCAAAGCACATAACCCCCACAAATCTAGCCCCTCTTAGCTAGTTCCATGCTCGGTGCTTGGTGCTTGACCGACACAATTTCAAGAACCAATATCTCCGATAGACCCAAGTGCCTTCATCAGCAACTCCTCATTCTCAAAGGTCCAGCCTATCGGTACTTGTGCATCTAACGCAATGCCGGCAATGTCTAAATCACCAATGCGAAAGCTGAGAACCACCAACATCTGTCGCAAAATTCTCCACGCCTTGTAAGCCGACAGGGA
>NW_027042600.1:0-3199 GCF_035927105.1 Exophiala bonariae | reverse complement strand
AGTTTGGTCGTTGCAGGTCGAAGACAAAAATGGCATAGTCATCTTGATGTGCATAATTTCTTGATGCTGGCGTAGCGCCACCAAAGGTATCCGGGGGCTGGCTGCAGGCTTGTGAAATATGATTTGGTTATGCGAACCCCTTCAATGGCCGGAGAGTTCAAACTCAGTTATAGAGACGATTGTCTCCCACTTACCGGTGCTTCGTAGGAAGTTTTCAGGCTTGATGTAGCGATGGAGATACCCTTTGGCTAATGTGAGAAGTTGTTTTCACAATGGCGGAAGATCTTCAAGTTTAGGTCTTAGAAGGTCAAATCCCGCAGGGAGTGTAGCAATCCGGGCCATGCCCTTTTGTCTTTCTCGAGGTTCGGGAATTTACACCTCACGCCATCCAAAGTCTTGAACAGGTTGTGGACAGCCATCGAATATTTCTTTCTAAAAAGTATGGCCACATGGTGGCAGCTTATCGCAACTCTTCAGCGCCTTCTCAGAGTTGACTGTACATCGTACCATGGTGAAAAACCGAACCTTGAGATTTGGCTGGGAAGCAGATGCTGCGGCGGAAGATATCTCAGGGGCCGGACTGAGAATGACATCATCCCTTTCGATGAGACTCTTCGAGTTTTACGTTTGATGGGATGGACGATGTCCGAGCAGCGGGCGACCTTGGATGCACTCAAGATGAAACCTGGATTGGATGGTGTTTCGAACGTTCGCTTTAAGTTCGGACGAGACTCATATTCAAGCAGTCTCTGCCATTCAAGCGCGGCACAACCACAGTCATGGTTTATCTGTAATTTCGATAACCCTCGATGACCATTTGACGAGTCAGACACTGGTAACTCGACAAGGACTTTTGCCCCGATGGTGAGCGTGAAGGGTCTTAGCTGTTGGCTGGCGACAAAGCTATTAGACCTACTACCGTTGGCGGAAGTTTTGGTCTGGTCACCAGTGTTGACACCATATGGGAAGCATGGTCCAGATATTGTTACTCCGCCGTCAGGGACAACTCGAGGAATAGTAAACCCATCGCTGGGTGGATCCGAAGAGATTCATTGATCATAGCTTGTAAATATGGCAAGCTTTGCAGTTCCTTGAGATAGATTGGATCTGATGGGACTCCAGCTGGCTATACACTGGGTTCCGTGCGAAGCTTGGCCAGATTAACTGGATTCTTGTCGAGATTGTAAATAACGGTGCTCAAAAAATGGAAAAACGTCTGCAACACTACAGTAGTAGTTGACTCCGTCAAGCTCGTGCATCAAGTGCAATATAATATGTCTATGCCAGAGTCTAAGAAGCCGAGCCGTTACGAAAGCAGTCGAGATCAATTTCTTCTTCTTAGGATGTAGAGCAGAAATATGATGCTTACTGTTATCTTGGTCGAAGGCGACGCACTGCAACCAATGCCCAAAAATTCGTCTGACTTCCCGAGTAGGCGAATTTTGAAAAACGCTGGACCCAATATCGCCACACACTCATTCACGAAGCTTCATGTGAAACAAGGATCGACATCGAATACATCTCTGAGAGTTGTCTGTGAAGGTGCGCAGATCTTCGTGTCACCCTCATAATTGGAATTGTCCTCGCATAACGAAATTTTGTAGTATTATCAAATCGTGGATGCTCTTCGTCACTGGTCAAGTAGAGAATTTCTTCGGTGCGATTCTTGCTGAGGTGGATGGAGCGTATTGACTATCAGAGTTGGGGCGCTGAACCAAGAAGGCATCCGGATCAATGGGCTTTGTCGTCTAGCAACCCCTTTCTTTCACGCACTGCTACAGTATTAACTTGAACTCGAAAAAGTCTCTCACTGCTCTCTTGGCATTCATCCGAGGTCTACATCTTCAACGCTGGCACGTCAAGCGACCATGGCGAAGCACAAGAACACATCCAACCATGAGACGAGGATGTTCATCAAGCAACACCCATTCTCAGGGAAAACTTGAGGCGGGCTTTAGTATGACGTGACAGGTGGGTTTTGCACATTGCTAACACAGTCAGCAATCTAAATTTAGGTTTTTTGAGAACAAAGGTTTTGCCTCTATTAATAGCTATTGCTATTTTTGAAAGATGGTACACTTTTGAAACAAACATAAAGAATAAGCGGCACTAGGAGGGTTTTCCGACTGTGACTTCTCGTGCCTGACTAAATTCTGGAACAGGCTTTCTAGAACTCTTTTTCTCGGCTGTGCTCTTCCGAATCTTTCCCGCTCTTGGCGTTCTCAAATGGAGCCCCTGTCTCCCGCAAACCATACCACCTGCCAAAGTTTCCGGCGTTTCATGATTGAAATCCTTGACCTTCGCACTGACAGTTTTTGCACATGTCTCGCTGACGATTGTAAAATATTATGTCAGCGTTATCCTGATGTGGCTAATCAGATCCTCACCTGCTATGCCCAAGCTGAAGAATTTCGTCGAGCTCTTCTGCCGTCATTTCGAGATAGTGAGAGGCCGCGTCATCGAGAAACATACTTCAATGGAGATGAAAACATTCCTGACAGTATCGGGCCTTCTCCCACGCTCGACCCGAGAACAGCTTCGCCCGGAAGGAATGACTCATTAATAAGTGCAGTTGAACACGCGGATTTTCCGAAATACAACTATAATCAAGGGCAGACGAACTTTATCCCCGCTTATTGGGAAACTAGCTCAGAAAAAAGCGTCGATACTACCAGCGACGAAGATGCACCGAGCAGGACGGATGCAAACGGTGAATTGGTCGATCCGAACGCTGGCCTAATAATGCTATCACGTATGATGTTTGACTCGAAGTCTCAACGTAAGAGCGGTGAAGATCAGTTCCTTGACAGAGAGTGGCATTCCGAAATTGATATTAACTCCAACCGAAGAGCTCATGGGTATGGCACTGAAAACATTCCAGACTCACAGAATCATAGATCTCCTGGTATTGATTCTGTGCCCCTCCCGTCACAAGAACAAGAACAGTGGCAAGAAGGAATCTCATGTATGGATTTCGAGGCCTATAGCGCAGAACAAGACGAAGAAGGAAGCGAGAGCGAAGTACAAGCTGCCCCTGAAGAAGGTATGGAATACGGAGATGCCGCTAGGAGCGGTAGTAGGAAATCGCAGAACGCTGAGGCGCAGCAAGATTACGAACCACAACAACATAATGAAGCAGAGCAAGAGGACGAAGCAGAGCAAGATAATGAAGCAGAGAAAGATAACGAAGCAGAGCAAG
>NW_027042599.1:0-3361 GCF_035927105.1 Exophiala bonariae | reverse complement strand
AATATATTGAGCGAGTCCATAAGAGCATGCCGGCGTCGCATTTACCTGAGCTTGGTCATCGACCTCCAAGCTCAAGTCATGAGGAAAGAAGACTGCAAGGGCCGGTATTGCCTCAACTATCTCTGGGTTCTCTTTCGCTGTCCTCCAAGTCTCGCATTTCTCATGCTTGTGATCGGTGCCGGTTGATGCGCACTAAGTGCACGGGAGGGGATCGTTGCGTCAAGTGCGTGAAAGATGATGCTGTGTGCTCCTATGGAGACCGTAAGCGAGAAAGAAATAAGAAGCTTGTGTCACCCAACACGCTGAGACATATTCGGAGATCTGACTTTTCATAGAGATCTGGCCGAGAGCCTCGAGCGCATTGATGTGTTAGAAGGCGAAAATCAACAACTGTTGAGCGCACTCCGGTCGCTTGCGACAAGTCCAAACTTCCAACCGTCCGAGCACGACGACATTATTGAGATTCTCTCAAAGGTCTGCTCCGGCGCTCTCTTCAGTAGCGAAGCCGACAGCTAACACCCAAGAACTAGTACTCGTCACATGAGCAAAAGCATGAAAGCCTTGGGAGCTCGAGCAGTGGAGCGCAAAGTAGCTCTAGCCTGAAGAGAGACACGGTTCAACGAAGCGCTGGCACGGACGGTACGACTATAGATTTCGAGGAGACCCGCAAAGATCATACCTTCGAGGAGGAAAACGTGTCGTCAATGGTTGGATCCCCTGGTAGGCAAGATGAGCTGAGCAGGGTCGTGAACCTAGACTTGGGGAAAGGTGCATCTGGATTCATAGGCAAAATGTCAGAGATCACCTGGATCCAGCGGGCACGGGAGCATATATCCAACCCTCCACAAGGAGCAGAGTATGCCGTACTTCCGAAAGTCGGTCTCTCTCTCTCCGCGACGCAGGACTGTAACTATTTTATGGACGACCACAACGTGTTAGCTGTCGATGAGGATTATGTCAATGAGCTTGATCGGCCACCTCTTGAGACTGCGGCAATACTATCCGAATCATACTTCCATGCTTTACAAGGGGCCTTCCATTTCGTAGGCCGAGATGATTTCTTGAAGACGCTTCATACCTTTCCACATCAGGATGAACGCCTCCAATGGAGTCAGCGCCGCTGGCTTGCGCTCGCCAACATCGTGTGGGCAATTGGCTCAAAGTGGTTGCAAATCTCAAAGCTGGACTACCTCCATCGCTCGGACTCTCATCTCGTCTACTATGCCAGAGCGAGGCGTCTGGGGCTCGATCACAGGATTATGCTCGATCATCCGGATATTGAACGAGTCCAAGCCTTGGGAATTGTTGCTTTTTATCTGTTCCTCAATGGTTCAATAGCAAGGTGAGTCTAGACCCATTCGTGTTCAAGCGTCGCAGACTAAGGTATTAGGTCATGGAACACCCTCGGACAGGCTACACGCCATGCCACCGCGCTGGGAATGCATCTCAGAGTAGTTGATCCTAACACCGAAGATGATGAGAAAGACAGGCGGGCACGTACCTGGTACTCTTTGTACAGTCTCGAAGTCCTCATCGCCGAAGTGACCGGACGTCCAAAGTCCATCTCATTGTCAGATGCGACCATACCAATGGATTCTTTCCGCAATCTCGATGATCCCAGCATCACGCCTTCTGTAAGGCTAAGCAGTTCTGAATCTTCGTCAAGTTTCCGGAATTTCTGGTTGGATTTCTTGAACAAAAATAGAGACATACCACAAGGAATGACAGGCGGTGCAATTCCTTGGAAAAATTTCGCTACAGTGGGCCGCGGTTCGCCAGTGTCATACTTCCCTCAAAGACTTCGTCTGTGTCGGCTCAGTGACAAGATCGCAACGGAACTTTATTCTGGAAGCTCGGAGTTAACGTGGGCGGAGATTCAGCGGAAAATTGGCGAACTGCAAACCGAGGTTCGATATTGGGTTGAGAACCTCCCTGATGATCTTTCCATCCAAGGCAAGGCTCCGATAGAATCGGACCCCAGGGCCAAGATTGAACTCGCGATGTACTATCACAGCGTTCAGATGATACTGCATAGACATTGCCTATGTGAGATTGTCATCGAAAACGAATCTGTGCGTTCTCAGGAGTTCAATCGCAGCTCCGCTCGAGCATGCGTCCATGCCGCCATGTCCATGTTGGCCGTGATGCCGGACAATCCAAGTGTGCACGAGGCAAATCAACTACTCCCTTGCTGGGCGCTTCTTCATTACCTAGCACAGGCTGCTGCGGTGTTGCTGCTAGAACTCTCACTTGACTGTCGACATTTCCCTACCGAAAGCGCCGAGGTGGTTGACTATTTACGCAAGGCAATGGCGTATCTTTGGTGTATGACTGAGAATTCCTGCTCCGCATACCGAGCGTGGAGGATACTCAGAAAGCTTCTGTCTGATGTTGCAGAGAGATACGAAGATCTGTACGTTGGGGATATCCCGTTAGAGGCTCGGCAGCCTGATGAGTGGACTGAGGATGACGAGTGTGTTAAGGATCTTCCGTACATAACACGAGAGGTGAAACCCTTAGGCGAAACCCTTCGGCGTTTGGTGTGAAGCCTAGTCTTTCGGTCCGATACCAAATATACATACCTCATTCAGAAATACATACCGCAATCGTTGAGATGATATATCTATTTGCTCAGTGAGAATGAGGACGCGACGTTCTCCGATCACAGTTTATAATTGCTGTTATGTAAAAGGACTTGAAATGGGTTGACTGTCGTCTAGTATGGCCATGGCCCCAGTAGTCAGGAAGCCACCCCAATGAGGACCACGGGTTGACGGTGAGAGTGAGTTATGCGCTAGCACGAACTTACAGACTAGAACTACCGAGGACTACCGCATTCTTAAGTGCTGCACGGTAAGTACCGTAGAGCAAATGCCTTTTTAACGCCCGTAATTTCTACTCCTACTACCACTTCTGAACAGAAACCTGTTATGACGACTGACGGAGACACAGAGATTTGGGAGACGAACGAACGCTTTGCAGAAATATGAAAGGTAAACATGGTTTAAAAGGTCCGGTGGTTCGGTGGCTGAGCTGAGGCGGGGCTTGAAACCGAGGCAGCAAATATGTGTGATGGACAAGTTGGACATCATCTTACTCGCGAGTGGGTAAACGCGAGAAAAGTGCGTGATTGTATTCACATACCGTTTGATTTAGAGACTCGGCGACGACAGAAACCCGGGTGCATCTCCAGTCAGCTAACCAGAGGGTGGTAAACTTTCTGACCTGATGAAATCAAGGATGACAGGGTGACAGATCAATGGAGGCCAAAATTCGGCATTATTGAGCTGACCGCAGCACACCAGAGGGTAAGGAGAAATGGCCGCAACATGTGCAGATCTTACGACGGTGGCCATCAAGG
>NW_027042598.1:0-3495 GCF_035927105.1 Exophiala bonariae | reverse complement strand
AGAGTAAGTATACTAGTCGCTCTAGCTATATCTCTATAAGTCTTATTCTTTTCGTATATAAGTCTTACTTATTTCGCGTAAGTTCCTACCTCTCTTATCTTATATACTAATAATCTTTAGGATACTAACGTCTCGCTTATATATCGCGATAAGAATACTAAGACTAAGAAGAATATTAAGATCGAGATCGATACTCTTAATTAAGAGCTAAAGCTTATTAATACTAAGGTCGCTTATAGAACTCTCGATAATCGTATTATTAGCGATTATATACGTTTCGTATATAATTCGCTAGATTCTATAAGTAGTATATTTATATTAAAGCTTACTTCTATTCTCGAGTTCCTTTTAGATACCTAATATATATTAGTAAATACTTTTCGTAAAGTCGTAAGTTAAGCTCTACTTCTACTCTCTATATACTAATCGCGTATAGTACGATCTTAAGTCTCGCTCTTAGTCTAAAGAGGCTTCTTTTAACTTTAAGAAAGGAGAAGACTTAAACTCTAAATAATATAATTATATTATTAGATAGTTAGTTAGAATATAGGCTAGTATTATTATTAAACTACTTACTTCTTATAGTAGTAGCTCTAGCTCTTTCTTTTATTCTTTCTATCTCTAGCTATAGAGGTATAACCCTTAAGAGTCTAGTAAAGCCTAATAGCTAGGGAAGAATTAAGTAGGCGAATTGTAGTGCTCTAGCTCGCGTCTCGTAAGAGACTATAAGAATTTAGATATAAGTCGATACTTTTCTTTATTTATAGTTTTCCTTCTTTTTTTTATATATAGTAAAGTCGTATCTAAGTCGCGTATAACTTATAAGAGTTATATACGATACTAGTATAAGACGATTTAATTAAATCTATTATTATACTAATCTTTTTTTTTCTTAAACTCTTTAATTAGGTCCTATATATTTCGTATATATTACTTAGACTTCTAGCTATTATAAGCTTTACTAAAATCTTTCTATTAAATATAGAATTTAAGCTAATCTCGTTATTAATAAATATTTAGCACTTACTCTATCTCTTATTTCTCTTCCTAATTAATATTTATTAATTTAGGCGTTTCTTCTTCGTCTCTCCTATAATATACTTATAGTAAGGAGATATAGAATATATAATATAGTTTTCTATACTTAGGAGGTAAGTCTAGTTTATACGTATTTCTTTTAATCCTCTTAAGGATCCTAAAGAGTCTAATATACTAATTTACTAGCTTTTTACTTACGCGTAGTATACGAATATTCTTTACTAAGAGTATAACTTTATCTCTAATATTAAAGAATATCTCTTTTCTCTTCTTATTATAATTCGCTACTATTTTCGCTATTTATTCCTCTACTATATTACACGATTCGCTTATATATAGTAGGGCTTTCGTAATAGTCTTTACTTTTCCCTTTATTAATCTATTTAATGTATTCATATACAACTCGTCGTTAAAATTTATATATATATCTAGTTTAAACTTTAGTACTTATAAGAAGGGAGATATATCTATAGTAGTATTAGGTGCTACATTTATTGTATACTCTATATCTACGAGTAGCTTAGTTTAATCTAACTACTTATAGTTAATATAGTATCTAAGGTATATCTTAAGCGTCTAATTTATTCTTTCTATCTATCTATTAGTTTACGAATAGAAAGTAGTTAAGAATAATCTACGAGTCGTAAGGTACTCGTATATAGTCCTAAATTATATTAATATAAAAAGCGAATCCCGATTACTAATAATTAAGCGAGAAGCTCTATATTTTATTATAACCTTTTCTAGAACTATTTCTTTTAGGTCTTATATCGTAATAATATTTATATAAGATATAAAAATTACTATTTTAGAGAATCTATTTACGATAATAAGAATTAAGTTGTAGATAACTTCTAGATATAATAATAGCGATAAACTAATAATAAAATCTATTAATATATCCTTCTAGAGATCTTTCGATATAAGTAGGGGTTTAAGCTTCTCGTATAGTTTATATCTCGATATCTTTATTCTCTAATATATCGTATATAATTTAATATACTTAATTATATCGCGTCTAATATATAACTACTAGTAGTATTATATAATACTCTTAGTAGTTCGATATTCGCTAAAGTATTCGCCCTATTACGAATTATTATAATTTATCTAGAGGATCTCTTCTCTCGTAGTAAGATTATATAATATATATATATAACGTTCGCGATATATAAGGCTAGTATTATTAATATTCTAGATACTCTTAAACTTACTACTAGTAATATAGTTATTTAGGAACTTCTTCTATAAAGCCTCCTAATACTATAAATCTAGTAACTAAAGTTCTTTAAGACGAGTTATAAGCGTCTCTTTATATTTTCGTACAAGATCTATCTTAACTTTGTCTAGATTAGCTCTTCTCTCCTCTCGAGAAGTTAGAAGTATTATAACGTTATAATCGCTCTCTCTTTAAGCCTAATCTCTTCGAGTCTTAGCTCGAGTTATAACTTTGATAAATACTTTATCGTTAAGTCTTATACGACCTTTCTACGTATTATCTATAATAGGTATATATAATTATAAGACCTTACGTAAAGTATTTTCGAGAGAAGTTTCATTTTTCTTTATATAATCTAGACGTTTAGAAAGTCTATTCGCTAAATTATCCTTTCTCTTACGCTACTTAATATAAAAGTTATATATAGCTAGTATTTCTACTTAGTGTATTTATCTTTAATTTAATACTTTTTTAGTTATAAAGCTTTATAATATCTTATAGTCGATTAGAACTAATATACTAATTATAGGCGATTTAAGATAGTAGCGTTACTTCTTAAATATATATATAATAGCTAGTATCTCGCTATCTCTCGTATTATAGTTTTTCTTAGCTATAGTAAGCTTTCTTAAGAAAAAGGCTATAGGTCTTTAATACGTATAACCCTCTTACGACTCGTATACTTAGAATATAATTCTATCGATAGTATCGCCTAAAGTATTTACCTCTAGTCTACTTTATCTTTTAGAGTTAAAGTATACTAGTATAGGCTTTTACGTAAAGTACGTTTTAAGTATACGAAACGTATCGTTAGTCTTCGAGATTTAAGTAAATAGTCTAGTCTTTTTCTTAGCCTTTATCTCTTAGAGTAGATTAGTAATAGGGGCGGCGACTATAGAGTATCGCTAAATAAACCCTTTATAGAAGTTCGCGAACTCTAAAAATATCTAAATATTTTGGAAGAATTTAGGAATAGGCTACTTCTTAATCGCGAAAACCCTACTAGATTCTATCGAGACGCCTACAGCTTCTATACGAAACTCTAGAAAGCTCACTTTCTATATAAAGAACTCGTATTTCGAGAGTTTCGTATATAGATTATATTTCTTAAGTCTTTTTAGTACGAGACTTATATATATATTATATAAGTTCTTATTTATACTAAAGATTAGAATATCGTCTATAAAGACAATATATATATTATTTAATAGTCCTCTTAAGGCCTTATTAATATATAC
>NW_027042597.1:0-3557 GCF_035927105.1 Exophiala bonariae | reverse complement strand
AAGTAGAAGAGCAAGAAGTAGAAGAGGAGCAAGAAGAAGAAGTAGAAGAGCAAGAAGTAGAAGAGGAACAAGAAGGAGAGGAACAAGAAGGAGAGGAATAAAAAGGAGAGGAACAAGAAGACGAAGAAGAGGAACAACAAGAAGCAGACGAGGAACGTGAGGCAGAACAAGATCACTATCAACTCAATGTGTTAAATGATAGCCCAAAGCCAACGGAGCTTCCTGAGCAAATTCTCTTTTTCGACATACAGTTCAATCGGAGCCTGAAAATATATACACTATTGCGAGCCTCCAGAACAGCATTCCCCCATGGCATGAACTTGACTCAGAGCCGGACTTCACATTACAAAATGAGACTTTTAGACGGGCGACTTTGTGACAGTCAAGCTCTACGATAAAAGCGATTCGGACGGCGACATCGCGCACATTGACGATATCAAGGCTCTCCCGAGACCAGATCAACGAAAGCTTGTGCTTCTTAGTTGGGTTTACCCTTACAATGGGAGATACTATGGGAGCAACCATATGCAGATTGTTCTGTGGGATACCATCCGCAGTCACGTAGCTGCGGAACAAGTGCGAGATATCCGCCACGACCAGCTTTATAATGCTTACGGAGGGGTCAAACTTTGTGGTAAAAAGCAAGCGGACGTGTGGCGGAAAATAAAAGAGCAAACCTTGAGGAGTGGGATTTGGAAAAGACAGCTTTGTGTCCGACAATGATGCCATCCATCAAAGGTAGTCACCATCCTTCCACACTCATTTTATTCACTCTCCTATTACTAAAGACTGGAATGTCCTTCACTTCCGGGGCCAAATCATACTCACGATGGATGACGTAGTAACTCTGTCTCATTTAGTCAGAAATCTACTCCTAACCTTCACAACCTCCCTTTACGGTATCCTGCTCTACCTCCTGTTCACGACGGACGCCACCAGGACCTGGATTTTGAGGTCGAAAATATACCTAGCCATACTCGTTCTTGCTTTTGTCATCCGCCGCCTTCAGAGAAATGCCTGAGGAGGGTGGCCGTACGAGACTTTTCCTGTGAGTTGGCAGATACTGAGGGTACCATCGGATTTGGAGTTACAACGTTCTGACCTCACTTCTCAGGATGGAGGTGAATCATGGAGCGAACCGCAAATGAAAATATAACGGACGGCTACAAGGGGTGTACAACCGGAGCATCACTGTCCCAGATTGAGTAGAGAAATACTAGCGAATCCAAGTTGCCAATTACTCAATTCTGAGGACTAAACTATTTAACTCTAGACCACTACCAAGATTGCAGACAAACGGATTCAGGGCTCCAGTGTATCTGGCCTATTGAATGTGTATTCGAATCGGACGTCCGCGAAACTTCCCACGCGGTCTAGGGACAATTTTGACATAGATCCGTTCGTCGAAGTGTCTCCTTTGATAAGAAGTGGTTACGTGGGCGAAGGTGATGGCCAAGCTCTAACTCCTGCCCTACTTCCTGCCCACCATTCAGCATTAGATCCGTGTGGTTCACCATCTGGAATGGGTTACCATTCGTGGTGCACCAGTTCTGCTTAGTAAAAAAATTGCGGTTTACCAGGTCACCCACACAGTTAAGAACGGGCATGGACTCCAAGATGGCTGGATCAATCCCTCTGGGCCCGGTACTTTGGAAGCCATTCAAACAAATCAATATTTCGACAAGAGCGCTGAACTCGCCATGGCCCTCATCGAATGGCCTCCTTCAAAGGCGTAAGTATGCCCCAAAGTCGGTGATATTGTGAGACCCAGTTACTCACAAGATGGCCAGCACTCTCAGGTCACCTGCTTCGGTTTTCATCGTCGGTGAGGAAAGAACTGAATTTCATGTTCACCGTGATGTGGTCAGCCGACTTTCGACCACTTTGGCCCCATTGATGCACAGCAATATGCCCGACGCCCGAAATGGCACGGTGATCCTGGAAGATGTGGATGACGACCTCTTTGCTTGTTTTATACAATACGCATACACAGGTGACTATGCTGAACCCACCGCCGTCAAGAACCTCACATGTGGTGACACGATTCATGCGGATCACATCGACAACGCCACCGGTAAGAAATTCGATGACTAGAGACCATGAAACTTATTGTTGTGCCAGTGACCGATGTCGTTGCGTCCGACCCCATCGAACATTTTGCTCCCATCAAGACAAGGAAGTCTATCAGAGTCAATGGCTTGTCTAACCGAGAGCGTACGATCCAATTGTTCTAGGTCCAGGGCAATGTAAACGCTGTCCCGGCATACTAACCTTAAAGCAACAGAGCACAGAGCGACGAGTACACGACCATCTTCTTGTGTCATGCGGCCATGTATGTCTTTGCCAATAAGTACGGCATCAGTTGCCTACAGGAACTCGCCATCTACCGACTGAGGAGGACCCTCTCAGTCTTTAGAATATATCCTGAGCGTGTCGGCGATGTCGTCCATTTGGTCCGCTATGGATACTCGCAGACCTCACGATCTGGATGTGACAAAGACGCTTTGAGGCGGGTGATCTCGGAGTTCGTCAGCTGCTTGCTCTGGTCTCCTGCTAATGGTCGTGGAGTCAGATAACAGGAAATGATAGCTCCCTTCTGTGACAACGTGCTATGTCGCTTTTAATATGTAAAACTTGAGTGATTCAGATTGGATGGAATACCTTTGGCTTGAAAACGCTGGGCGTTCATGGTGCTGGAGTTGACCGACCCAGCTCTGGGCCGCTGATGCGTTAATATAGCCAGAACCTGGAGTGACTGGGACCAGTTGGTAGCCACCATTCGCGTCTCAGCAGCACGCCAAATTGACTCTTGACCGAGTTAAGCTTATGCTGATTCGTCTTCGTTCCCATAGTGTCGACTCAGTATACCAGTGATAGATACCAGCGATTTTGGTGATCCTGCCACCCGGAACTTTACTGTAGGGATAGAGCAGCCAGGATGCCCAGCATGGCCACCGGTTTTGAAGAAAATATCCATGCTATCGTCCTTGTCATTAATTGGGTTGTGTGCCTGTGTGGTTGTGTGCCTGATTGTGTTGCTGCCAAGACTCTTATACTCCACCGTAATGCTCCGCCGTACTGCAATTTGCCCACTGGCGCAGTTGTCAGCTCGACAAAGAGACCAAAGCTTCAGCAGGACAGGGCCACCAACCAGTTATTTCAGCTCAACAAGGGCCTCAGGAGATGCGATCGTCGAAAGCTTGAGTGGGTCTCAAGTTCAAGCTTGCGTTCAATTGATTCGCGGTGCTGGAGTTCGACTTGATGTAACCTTTGGTTTTGCTTGCTAATTTCTTTTTGTAGTTGGCTTCTCTGAACTTCGGATTGGTCCACATCGATAACGGTCTGGCCAGGCCCAAGCCTTGCCGCGGTATCTAGTAAACCTTGGTACAGTATCAGCTGTTCCTGATTTGCTTTGAACGTCTGACGAAGTGAACTCAGCTCCTTGTCGAGAGACTTGAGGGCTTTTACCAAATCTGCGAGTTCATTCTTGCTTTCCCTGCAATGTGCAGCGTACGCGCAGAGTGATTCCCCGACCTTCTTCTTGGCCTCTTGGAGTT
>NW_027042596.1:0-3599 GCF_035927105.1 Exophiala bonariae | reverse complement strand
CAAAATGAGTAAGTTTTGGCCGTTTGCGACCTAGTTTATTATGACCATTTTAGTAATCTCCATAAGTGCCTTTCGCCTTTTCTAATACCCTAGCGCAATACGACCACTACAATCATTGATATTTTAAGTGCCCTAGGCGTAAAAGCCCCAATTAGGTAGCTTATCTGAGGTATAGTTTGAGTGATAACGGGTTTTGGCGAGTGTCGGCGGCGATAAGGATTTTAGCTCACTCAATGTAAAGATTCGTGAAATCAACTTCTCACGAAAGGTTCTATGGGCATTACGACCTTCTAGAGTATCAGGAGACTTGTAGGAACGCTAGATTAGATAGGAACTAGTAAGGTAAGTATCCCGACACTAGTAGGCAAGTAGTCGCCAGATCCTTCGCTCCCACTATCGCTGGACACTAAAATTGGGACGCATTTAGTCGGCCAAATTAACTAGATTATGGTTGCGATTGTAGGCATTAATTACGCGTAGTATTAGTAACTCTTTAGTAGGCTTATTACCAAAAACTTCGCGCGTAATAGTGTTGTTGTAGGGCCTTCGACGGAGCTTGATAATGTAGTCCTCTAGGACTTCCTGAATAGTAAAGGCGGTCGAAATGCCTATAGCTATAGCGTTATCCTACTACAGGAAGTATACTACAAGATTCATGACCTCTATCGCGTAAGATCTATACGACAATTGTATACTAGAGAGCTTTACGTCAATAAATCGTTGTGGGAAATCCTTATAGTTTTTATATATTGTGCCTATTACTCCTACACTAATAACTAAAAGTATATACGCCGGTACTAGTGTCAGGAACAAGTTATCAAGAAATACTAGCCTTTTTACACCAAATTCATTATTCTGGAGTTCCTGATAGAGGTCCTAAACTACAAGGTATATCGCCGCAAGTTGTACGGGCACCATTGGCACTGGTTGATGCACCAATCTTGACCCTTTACCAATGCCTTCTGCTCCCGTAACGCGTGAGTGCCATCACCAAGAGTACACGTAACCCTGCTGTAGTGCAAGAACCCAAGCCAGGTAGCCTTGTGGCGTGGGCTTTGATGGAAGATTCACCAAGTCTTTGGTGTGTCCAGCATAACCAGCCATTGCCTCGTCAATGGTGATCCCAGTTGATGATTTGACCGCATTTTGGTAGTTGCGATGGATCAAACTAGCAACTGGTTCAACGCGATTAAATGGCGACTCATCTTGACGGCGTGGTTGAGGGTTGAAGGTCAGGAATTGATGAATTTGATCCCATCGAGTTTCCGTTATTATTTGACCAATTTGATGCGTATTTCCGAGCTCTGAGCGTTCCCAATAGGCCTTCCGGTTCTGTTCTGTGTGATTTGCCATATAAAATAGCCCTCTGAGCTAGTGGAGGAGCTCAATAGGTCGAAGCGCACTCCAAGATCAAGGAGCTTCACTAGATTTGACTTCTTCCGCGGTTTTTCCGCATCTATATTTGTCGTGTTGCACACCACTGAAAGTACCTCAAACCTATCGAAAAAGTACATAAATAGACTCAGTAGGTCTCGAGCTTCGATAAGCACTTTAAATGGTTCACCCTCAATGTGAATTAGTGGGGTAAATGGCGCGTGAGGTTCGTTAGCCCATTTATAGATCACTAGAGGTGTATGTGGGCTTGCGGCATGAGTTTTGAGCATTTGGGCACCGTTTTTTCTGCTTTTTTTACAACAGTAGCTAAGGGAAGAATGAGAATCTTCCCATAGTATTTTCTTGGTAGGAATCCTACCAGAACACGTAGGTTGAGTTATCTCTAATTGGCTTTACAAAGTGGATTATATAAAATACGTTTTATTATGGTAACACCGAGGCCTGAGGCAGGGTTTGTCTTGAGATAGCAATAAATACTAGCTCTGTTGATGAATAGCTCAAAGGCAGGCAGTACCACTAAAGTCACCAGCCCTGAAAACACCCCAACCCTCTCAATGGTAGTTAACTAGCCCTATTAATGACTGTCCTTCATACTCCCCTAGTATTATGGTCACCACTCCCAAGATCCATCACCCCAGCTCCCGTATCTCACTAGACCAATAGCATTGGGAGGTCCACCTATCACTGAAGTACTGGCTTTCGCAAAACAACCACGACCCCTGCCATAGACGCAATCACCTTGACCACTGGTCGCTCTGGTTGTAGGTCATTTCCCAGTCGGTACTGGGTAAAGGTAGGATGCTGCGCTTTGAATTCCTCCACCAGGCCTCTGTAGAGTTGATCACGAGCCACAATCCGCTTCTCCTTCAACACCTCCTGTGACATAGACAGACCACCCGCCAGCTGTTGGGCCTTGGCCTGAATATGATCTGTCCAGTTCTCATACCCTCCTTTGACCATATTTGGTAAGGCCTCAGAAGAGACCACCTCAAAACCCAGTTCCAACGCCATTGTGCGGATATAGTCTCGCGCCCGGCGAGTAGCCTCTGCGTTACCCACCCATCGCTTCTAATGATGGGTGACATCCAGTGCCTTATTTTGACTATCGCTGAACCAACTCGTGAGAATCTCCAAGGTCTGCATCCCCTTCTCAGGGTCTTGCACTGTTATGGTGATAGTACCACCCGGCTGGAGGATGTGCCGCTTGAGAAAGTCAAGCCATGGAGCCCGTTGACCATGGGCGACGTGTTGGAAAGCGTTGAGGATGAAGATACGGTTGAACTTCATGCCTGGGGCAGTAGGCTCACCTATATGGCTGATGTGCTGGACCACCTGACTAACTTGAGGGTTGGGGGGGTTGGCCAAGTTATTTAGGCGAACCACTTCCTGGACATGGGCCATGACTGTCTGTGAATTCGTCATGTCTGAGAGTGCCATATAGTAGGCTGCATTATGAATATAGGCGAGATTAGGGTTGACTGAGTAGGAGACTGGCCCATACTTGCTTGACAGCCAGGGCAGAAGATATAACTTTGCCGGCTGAAGACTGGCCTCAAACCCCATGACAAAGCCTGCACCTTGCTCAATCGCATACTTGAGCGCATCGCCGTTCCCAAACCCCAAGTCCAGCACTGTGTCCCCTTGTTGAACTTGGAGCTTTGGCTTGATCACACTGTTGAGGTCATCTGCCGCCCATGCAAAGTTGAAATACCACACTGGGGCCTGTATGCCATATGACTCCCCGGCCTGTGCGAATGTCATGACAGTATCTTGCTGGTGGCTTGACATCTTGAAGAGTTGGTGTCCAGGTCGAGTTGAAGGTGGATGACTTTGATTTTGAACTGTTGGAGTTGTTGAGTGATGGGGAGAGTGGGAGAGTGGCTGGAGGAGAGGATAGAAGGATTGGTGGTTGAGTCAATCGAAAGTGGGAGGATGAGAGATGTCGTGTAGAGGAGGATGAGAGGATAAGAAGATGAGAAGATGAGATGGGGATCCAGGTGATTTGAGGAGAAGATGATTGGTGACTAGGTTGGTCAGTCAATAGGTGGAGGAGAGAGATTGAGTCAGTCAACTGTGAGAGATGTGGTCAGCAAGGGAGAAAGTCTAGCTCACCAACCAAGGCCAGAATGATATGGAGGAAGGTTCTGGGGAGAGAGGCACTTACTGTGGCTGTTGATCCTATCAATATCACCGATTTTGGTGTT
>NW_027042595.1:0-3670 GCF_035927105.1 Exophiala bonariae | reverse complement strand
CGTGCTAACTCGCTGTAGTTTGGCACCACCAACAATGGTATACCATTGTTCGGGTCCTTTTGGCTAGAGTTAAAGAGAATCGTAAATATCGATATTACTAGACTACACTCGATAGTTTAGAGACTAGAGAACCTTTGTAGTTAGATTATAAGAAGCTTATTTAGTTGAGCGCCTCTCTTAGTAGTTAGGAGTTTACTAAGAGACTAAGGTCGTTTAGTGATCTTAATTCGCCTTACGAAGAGATAGGCCTAGCGCGAGATAGCTAGATATATCGAGTTAATATACTAAATTTTAATAGTTAAGGTAAGACGCGAGGTGAGCTAATCGATATAGGCTTTTAACTATCGATAGCTCGCGCGAATACTATAGTAGTTATTAAGACTAGAACTAGATATACTACTTAAGCTATACTATATCGTTAGTAGAGTAGAGTATACTATTTAGCGTATCGAAACCTAACGCGATAGTATAAGTTAAATAATTCTTATAAGCACCTTAGACAATAGATTTAAGAGATTTAAGTAAGAATTAAGGTCCTATATACGCTCTAGCTAAGATATAGTTAAGTCGAAAAGACGAGAATAGCTAACTAGAGAAATTATATTGTTAGATCGACTATCGATTAAGAAGAGAGAGATTAAGATCGATAGGTAGAGAAGGAAGAGGAAGATCGAAGCGAGCGAGATACTACTTACTCTAGTATTAGTAAAGTTAATCTAATCTCTCTCTCTCTCTAGTTTAATAACGATAGAAAGAGGAAGATTCTAGAGATAATAACCTTACTAAGTCGTAAAGAGAGAGAGTCGTAGTAAGATAGAGATAACGAATTCTCGTTCTATATAGATAATATATTCTAAATTCGCATTCTTTTTAATCGCGCGATAGGCTAATTCGATCTTATTATCGATTTATATACTAAATTAAGCCCTTTAATAGTAAGACGCGAGATCTTATAATAGTAGTATTCTAGTATAGAGAATAACTTAAATATAAAGTAAGAGACCCTATAATAGTACGCTAGCGAGACTCTACAATATCTCTTAAGTATATATACTAGTCTCTTCCTCCATCTATTCTTAATAATTTATCTTAATTCTCGCTACTCCTTCTCTCGTCTCTTCTTACTCTAGCCTACTCCCTATCCTTCTTCCTACCCTTTCACCTCTTCTCTTCTATCGCATTCTTTATCTCTTTTAGCCCTAATTCAACCCTTACCTAATCTTATCCTCTATTAACGCCTTACTCTTATCTTATATACTACGACGTAGTTAGAGTACTTAATAATCCACTCTAAGATAAGATTACTAATAGTCGTAACTAAGAGAAAGGTTAATGAGAATCTAGAGTACTAACCTAGCCTATATAGCTCGAGTTCTCTATAATTTACGATAAGGTAAGTTTTCTTTTATTATTATAGGTAAGAAATAAAGCTTATTAATAATAAACTTAATAGCCTTCGCTATTATCTCTTATTAACTTAAGTTAAACTAAGCGCTCTACCTATATCTTCTAATTAGATAAGTCTTCTTAATATCGCGTATCGAGACGAGAAAACTAACTTTATTAGATTCGAACCTAATTCTTATCTTTATTATATCGAATCTAGATAATCTATAGCGATAACTAGATCCTACGTCTTAAGTCTCTACGAATAATATAAATTAATCTTTTCTTACTTATTCTCGTCCATTATATATTAATAACCTTACCTTTACCTTAATCTAAGGCTTTCTAGACTATATAAGAAGTCGATAATCTCGAGATCGACTTCGAGTCCTTTATATCTTTTAGACTACTCTTTAGCGCTACTCTAACAACGTAATCAATATTACGAATAATATCTAGACCTTTATAGAGAGAGATCCCGATCTACAAGCTACCGCCGCTAATCGCGTCTAGAACCTTAGAGCTAAGTTTTAGACAATCTTTACCCTTATAGACTAATGTCGTCGAACTCGTAATTAACTAGAAGAACTTTAGACGCGTCTCACTCACTATATAGATTACGATTTTATTTACAATATAATTCTAGTATTTATAACTAGAAGTACCGCTATCTTAAAGGTCTTTTATAGTCTACGAGAGAGTAATCTATCCCTATAGACTATACTAGAGCGCGCTAATCGAATTCGTCTCTTTCGTCTAGCTCGACTATAACAATTCGCTACAAGCTATATATAAGCTAATCTATAAATTACGATCGCCAATCTAAGCAACCTTCGATTAAATTCTAATAGCTTTATAGACCTAAATAACTTAAAATAGATTAAAATCACTAATACTATTCGAAATAATAGTCTAATTATAGATATATATAGTATCGTATTCCTACTAGATAGTATTTATAATCCTATACTAGTTACGTAAGATCTTAAAAATAACGATTAATCTCTTCTACCTATATAGGCGCGCCTTAATACTCCTAAAGCTTAAATCGACATTATAGGCCAATAGATCTAGACGATTACTACTAACTACAATCGCTTAGTAGGACCTAGCTTAGTAGTACTAACTACACTAAGTCGTAAATCTCTAGTACTCTCTACTTAATCTCGTAGTGCTAGTTAAGATATTATCCTATCGTCGATTAAAGAGCTAAGTTACTATTAACTCCACTCTAGCACTAATCGTCCTAAGAACTTTTATCGTAAGGTACGAGTACTACCCTTAGGCCTAGCGTGTCCTTAACTAGTAGGACTAGCTTAGTCCTAGTAAGATATAGCCGTAGGTATCCCGAATACGCGTACAAGTAGTACTCCCTACACCCTAAGTCCTAGTCTATAGGCTTAAGGACTACCTTTAGTATTAACTACTAGCTCGCTAAGTACTACTTAACTAGATTAACGATAGAACTCTCCCTCGGCTCCTATCTCGTCTAGTACTAGCCAATAAAGCCTAGAGCGTAGATCTCTATCTACTACTAGCCAATAGAGTTAAGGGCGATCTAGACTATCTATAGCGAGTACACTAGTCCCTAGCCCATAAGATTAAGAATAGCCTACGCTATCTACTAATAGCGAGATAATACTATCTAAATCTCGACGATAGAGTTAAGCTAACCTAATAGCGATCGAAAATAGCGAACTAATCCCACCTAGATCGCGATACGACTCTAAACAAGAGGTATCTAGATCTATCGTACCTAGTACGAGAGATTATAATAGCTCTTCTAACTCTCGCCGTACGACTTCTAGTGAACTAGTACTCGTAGCTAGAGATAACTCTCGCCCTTCGACAATAGATACGCTCTACGATCTATTAAACGATTTATAGGTCGACTATACTCATCTTCTCGATCGAGCTATAGATAATAAGTAGATCTTCGCGATAAGATTAGTCCTACTCGTAAATACTCCCCTCGTATAGCGAGTATTATAGCGTATTATTAATTAATATACTCGCGCTATCTTAGATAGTACTCCTATTAATCTTATAGTAGATAATCGAGCTACTCTATACAATCCTAAGACTCTACGCCACTTTAATCGAGATATATACTAGATTATATATAGTCTATAGCGACTTAAATCTCGACCTATAAGTAGGACTATAGCGGCCTACAATTAAGATATAATTATAGTAGTTAACTATTATATAGCTAGCTGTTATGATCGGAACTGCGAACAGTGTCTGACCAAGGGGTTTCCTTGATAGGTGGATACGGGATGGT
>NW_027042594.1:0-3748 GCF_035927105.1 Exophiala bonariae | reverse complement strand
TCGTCTTTAGGGCACGCTCGTCTTTAGGGCACGCTCGTCTTTAGGGCACGCTCGTCTTTAGGGCACGCTCGTCTTTAGGGCACGATCGTCATTACGGCGGTATCGTGTCGCAGGGGATGGCCTGTCGCGGACCGGAGCTCGAGTCATGAACCACTCCATGTTGGGACGGCCCCAATCTGCATGGAAAGATTGGTTAATCCAGCCCACTCCCTGGTAATGGAGCTTTGATTCATCCGCTTTGCTACAGTACAAAACTGTTTTTGCCTCTATATCAATGGTCCTTTGCACTTGATTGATTGACCCGCGCCGCGATTCATTCATCCGTGCGCTTCATACATCTGGGTTGGGAACAATCCCATAAGTGTAGGAGTGGGGGATGGTCTACTGCTCTGTCGGTGGCCACTGGACAGTCGAACAGCCCAGAGGCCCTGCTGACCCCGGACTATGGCGCCAGGATAGGACCGGGCGTGGAGCGATGTGTTCCCGCTGCAACGTCGCTCTGGAGTGCCCTGTCTGGATCGTGTCACCTCTCAACCGGTTCTTCTCCTCCTCTGTTCTTATTATCCGGGCTGATTGAACTTCTCGTAGGAGATTCTCCAATGTGTGATTCTAGCCTATGTGCGTGGCGGCGGAGAAATCGATCTACTCCTCGCAGGGAATTGCTCGAAGATGATCTAGGCTTTAGCATAGTGTGAGGAGGACCAATTACATATACGCAGTCTGCCGAGCCGGCATTGGCACAAAGGCTGGATTTGGATTGGTGGAATCATCCTTCTAATTATAGGGAATCCAGAAATTCAACTACCCCTATTTATAGATTTAGTAACACGCTAACACATAAATTGGGGCTCATTAGTTTTCGGAGAACCAAGATTTTCTATTCGTGACAGCAATCCCGCGGTAGCTCATCGTCAAACGATGCACCACACGACAATCATGCCCTCATTCGTACATGTCAGTTCAGATCGGTTTTGTATATCGATATGGTAATGTTGAGCTTCAGCAGAGCCTTGTGGAGACGAAATACTCTCCCAAGCATCGTTCTGAGGAAGCCTTCACATAAATAATTTAGCCCTGAATCGGTAGGACACTGCAGTCCGCAGGCTCCGCATCACGAGACGGCTCAATTTGGCGTTTGTGGTGAGCCCCTTCGACCCTTTATCGGCGTCGTACCGCCAAACGAAAAGGTCCTTGACGTGCATCCGTTGAGGCTCAAGCTCTGCAGGATGTTTCTTGCACATGTATGGGGCTAATGCGGAGCCAGCTACTGTATCCATTCGAGTGAGTGGTCTATCATAACTCTTCGCCCTGTCGATATTGCAGCCTTCTGGGTTTGAGATTTCGACTTGAGCGCGGAGAAGTCCTCTTTCACAGAAAGACTCCGAAGTGTCGCTTCGGTGCTGTGTCAACATCATTATTGGGTTGCCGAGGGAGCCAACACCCATGGAATCATATATGCTTCCGTTGGCACACACCTAACACAGGCTTAGCTCGCCTCAACGCTTCTCTTTGCCTGGTTGTCACATCCTAGACGGTAAGGGAAAGAAGTCTTGGCATCGTGCTCAACCATATTTATGCTACTTTCATCACAATCGCTTGTTTAACATGACCCCTCACGTAACACGCAGTAAATTCCAGCACAAAAGGGCCAGGAAATAGCGAATTGTTTCTACTGATCTGTCCGCTTAGCTACGCGTACAGCTGCAATATTCGATCACGTGCAAGTGGGCCTAGACAGGTGAAGACAAAGAACTTGGTCTGTGGGCTTCGCCCGATCTGAGGGCAAGTGTGTGTGGATATAGACATACACCTCAGTGGATGGTAAGTTCACGATGTGCTCCTTGATAGTTCTTCAAATATTCTATCATTTTCATCGTACTGTTCAGGATACTTAAGGACGATGCGGGAGAAGACAATTGGCTCCACCGTGCTCTGATCAGAAACGAAGGAAGTCTGGCGAATACGTTGAACAATGTACAGTCGAGTCGTTGGATCTGCATCATACCAGGGCACTTCTTCGAATTCAAAAGGTCCCCAGGCCGTGTCGTCGTCTTGATAATACCAGTAATGTAGAACTCGGTCAGTAACGTCCGTGATTTCCCAATCGAAGTCGTCTAGAAACTTTCTAGAGAGTTTGTGGTCGTTAGAGCCTTCCCCACCAAGACCAAGTGGTATAGAACCGAGCGGCGTATGGAGCCCCTCGAGGACTTCATATCTACCTCTCTTGTAGAAGGAAGTCTCCAGAATCAGATATTCGGGTATTCTGCAGTGGCTTCGCTTGATAGTCCACTGATCAAACCTGGTCTGTAGAGAAGTATTCATAGATTGAACCATCTCCTTCAGGCTTGGGAGGATCTCATGGTAGATCACAGCGTAATAGAGGCGTAGGTCATCGATAGAAGCCATGAGACCAGGAATATGAGCAGGGCGAGGGGAACGGCCGGAGTCCGCTGGCAAACATGTTAGCCGGCAACCTCAGAGAACAATCTTAACCTACACATGATTTGTACCGTGCGTGTCAACCAGGATAAAATATTGATTAAGTGCCAACAATGAGTCTCTCAGGGAATTAAAATGTAAGAGAAAGCTAGAAGATCAATCAACCTTGGGCTGGATGGATGTATTTAAAATAGGTATTCAGGGTCCAGGTGCTGCCAAGACCCAGCAATCTATGGTATCACACTCAGGATGCCTGGCAAAGAGATCCAAGTAAGGTGAAACCTTGCAAGGAGTCTACAGAATCTTCGAGATTGGTCGCTCTACAGCCAGGAAGTAAGAATTACACAACTGGCAGGCCCGATGAGTCAATAGCTATTAGGTAGGTCTGTTGTGATATGAGGCTCAATCAACTATCATATGGTTGGCGGAAAGTCTCATGGAATCATTCCGCACGCTTGGAAATGATAGAGAAGCTTCTAGTATATTGCTTCAATGTATATATACTCTCTACATTCAGAAAGAATAGACACAAGAACAATGAATATATGCTTCCACTGCCATAATTCACAACAAGGTCAAGCCCTTTGAGAAATTACAAAGCGATATTGTGAGACAATCTCGCTGCAATTATGCGATATTACTGTATCAGGTCTTCATCTAATCACATGAGGCATTTCAACACCTACGGACGTGGGTTGGTACCTAGGTTACTCGTCAGAGCTCCCTATTAAGCCGAGAAAAGTGCGGTCATGAGATTTTTTGGCAAGAGTTGACAAGGTGGCTTTGGCTAAGGACTTTTCTGCGTGTCTCCCACATTTGGCACAGCGATATGTTCCATACTCCGGGCGGCAATAGACCTGGAATATGTAAAAGGCTGGTTTCATCGAGCTACAGGCAGGTACAACGCCTATTGACCATGACTTGGATTCGAAGGAGGCTTGAAAGGGGAATTGAAAAGGATGCTTCGTAAGCCGGCGTTGGACAAAGGGAGCGAATACCAGGCAGAAGCTGACTCACGGCGAACGTCCTCTTCTTCGAGGTTGAGTCTATCGCCACTGAGGAGCGTTATGCGTGGCTGAAATCAAAATATAGTTCTAGGAGTGTAGTGTGACAGGACCGGTCTCAGGAAATACGGGCTTGTTTGGATATCTAATGATATCTAATAATTCGTTCCAGCTCCGCAGACAGACTCATTCGACGACTTGGTCTCATTCACGACGAAACTATCGAATGTTGAGCATGATTGTTACGAACCAGGTCACTTGAAAGGTCGCCAAGGGAGTCAAGGCACCTGTACCAAGGAAAGGAA
>NW_027042593.1:0-3871 GCF_035927105.1 Exophiala bonariae | reverse complement strand
GGCGATTATCATCGGATGCCGAGTCTCTAGAGCCCACGCTAGGTTCCGATATGAGCAAGGCATGATTGAGTTGACTTCGTTGTCCACGACAATGCTAGGGACAATGAAACAGTCTTGTTGGAAATGGCCGGAAGTGGAAAAAGCACTATCAAAGCCGAGGTCACGTCACCTAAATAAATGAAAATGTTTACTAATGGTGTTTCAGTGGCTAGCTCGATACTAGAGGCATAGATTTGGGGCCTCCAGCTGGAGATGCTCAAAGCAAAGTCAAAGGCCCCCCTGAAAGCCTGGAACACACCGATCACTAAAAGTCCTGATGAGGCCCCCACATTCAGGAAAGGTCTCAAACACAACCGGCTGCACTGTCCAGTGTCCTGCGTCCAGACAATGTCGTGCAAAGTCATCAGTGAGCATGATATGTCCTGTTCTAGGATCCCGCTCTATGCACGTTTCTGTCGGGTATGGCCAATTACAACTGATGTTGCTCGCAATGGTGGCCAGAAAATCTCTGTTGCGACGGCACAGTGCATCACGAAGTAAAGGGAAAGGGCAGAACTCGATGGTGGCGCAATGGGGAACGCTGATCTGCATCCGGGTAGGACGATATGTGTCGGGCACCTTGCTGTAACTGTCTGATGAAGGTAGGATCATCCACTAGATATCACCGTCAGCAAATACAAGCGACGTCACAGCTGACCCGACCACATACCCGTAGTAAATAGATGTACATGAAGGTTATGCCCAACTTGGCAGGCATTTCCATGTCTTTGATACCTGCGCATAACTCGGCTGCAAAATGACATACAGAATGGGGGTCGGATTGTCTTCTTTTTCTGAACAGCAAATCGACAATAGCTCTCTCGGGACCAAAGATCTCTTGAATCGGTTTCCCTTGCGCCAGCAATGTTCGGGCAAGATCCATGAAACTAGTTATTGCACAAGCCATCGGATCATCGTTTAGCTCGACTTGAGGAATCGCCATATAATGTCCTGTCTGCCGGCGTGGCCAAGTATCCTCTTTTGGTAGATGGAAGGTGTACTCTGAGAGTGGAGAATGATCAGTGAAACTTGAGTAGACTGCTGAGGACGTTGTCGAAGGTCGACGAGAGCTGGTCACACTGGATGGCAGCACAGTGGTAGCTAGGATCTCTGTAAATGGAGTATGGGAAGGCGGCATTATGATTGTCGACAGTGGACGCTTCTTCGACTCGGAAGCATTCTCTTCGGGTCCGCTATGGCACTAGACAAGTTATGTGTTGGTGAGCTCCATACTTTATGGGGTGTGGCGGGTGTTTGAACTTACCGCGGAGTCTGGAGATGATCGTTTGCGCTCCCACTCCTGACGTTTTGAATCATCATTCGCTTCGTTATGTCTCGAAGCTGAGGAAAGAGTTAGCCTGCTGTATCAATTGGCGTCAAAACGAACCCACTACAGTGTGCGAGGTAGCCCTTGAAAAGATCATGCGGGGATATTTCCATACAAACCCTCTTCATACAGTTAATGATAACGTTCAAGTCAACTTCCTCTGCTACTGATGCGATGTCAGTGCCAAGACTTCCTGGAAGCGGAGTGGGCTCCCCAAAGAGATTGCAGGGCGTTTTGAAGGAGAAATTGTGTGAACTGTGGATCGATAGGTACGGATCGTGGGAACTGGGAACTTGCTCCAAGCCCATTGCATTCGGAGGTTTCATGGGTGGCGTCATCTCGTCGCCAATTTGTAGTTTGTAGCCCTCTGAAGCCAGATCGTCGGGATCGTGCTCTGATATGCTCGATATCACAGACTCATCTGCCTCAACGTAGTTGGCCAGGTTCCGTTGAAGTTCTGCAATTTCCTTGCCGTTTCCTGCTGGGACTAAACATTGCCTTAAAAGTGAGCAGAGTGCAGCAGCCAGGAGTGGCATAGGACAGTCAGCCGATAGTAACTCGAGAATGGCCACCAGGTGCTTCCCTCGACAGTTCCGGAGGCATAAAAAAAGAGCTTCCAGGATCCATTTGTAGTGGAATAGTTCCTCAAGTCTACGGTTCAACGCAACTCTTCTTCTGCCGTCCAGAGTTTCGTCAATGATACAGTTGGTATCAAGCGAGACACACCTCTCACAAGGAGCACTTCCTGAACACTGAACGATACTCGTCATCGCTAGTTGTGCCAAGCATGAGACGACAACTCACCCTAATTCTGCGATTTTTGCAGGCGATACACGCCACAGCGACTTTGCGGTGGCGGTTCGTTGATGAGGAGGCTTCAGTTGGCTTTGAAAACACGGTAGATGTCTTTGGGCTCATCTTTTAGGCTTACTAGATCCGCCTGATTGTTTGGCAACACTTACAAGCATTTGAGGCAAGTAATGTTAGGGTTCCGAATCACAACTAGTAGAATGATATCCAGGGGATACTTGGATGCGACCTCCATTTCATGGCAGGCAAAAGAACACGATGATGGAATCGTCCACATTTGCCCTCATGATTTGGCTTTACGGGAAAGTGCGGGTGAACTAGTGGCGGGCGCGGGTGCCATTAAGTGTTCAGAGACTCCCTTGGAGGGAAGGTTAGACCTGCATGTCTCATCTATGTCCAATGGAGTTACCCGGAGTCTGGTTTCCGGCTCGGCTTGCTTCCTCGAAGTGGCTCTTTTGTGCCAGGCAGTCCGCGACGTGCGAATCAGCCTATGCAATCCTGCCGCGCAAAAGTGGTCTGGTTCAAGAGCGTTGGAAGGGAGGCAGGTGAGCTTACCCAGATTTAATCATGGAAAAAGTATTCTACATCATATGCATAAACACAGTGATTTGCTCGATAGCGGCTCGAAACCTGCTGTCTGGAGTAACCACTTGGAAACTTCTTCCGGCGTTCAAAGGCGCTAGTCTGGCTCACCAATAAGCATTCAGTGGCGGAAGATTGATCCTGCCAGCTACAACGGCATTTGCCTCCAGCGAATATTGCGGACCAGGGGTCAAGGAGAGTGGATCAGATCTTGCAGCAAGGATCAGAAGGAACAGGATCACGATTGATACAATAGCCCCAACTCTGAGGACGGTCTGGGAGCGGAGCATTGGTTCGATGTCTTTTTCTCCCGGAGACCGCTCGACCATGGAAACTGTTTCCGTCAGCCTGGAATAACTTAGCATCTGATAATCATGACGTAATGAGAGGCGCCCATCACTGGGCCAGTTCAGCGGATACACTGTACTACATGATGCCCCATTACAGATCTCCTGATCGGATATCCACCATCGATCAATGAGGCTGTAGCAGGTCTCACGGATCTGATTAGCTAGGAGACGATCTCCGTGAATTTTAAATTTCAAAATCAACAAAATCAAGATAACCGTGCAGTACTGAAAATTAGGCTACAGGACAAGCGTGCTCATCTTGTACACCACCCTTCGAAACTCGACTGAACCAGGAACGGAGCGTGCAGGGATAGGGCATCCTTGCATGAAATCGTTAAACATGGTGCCACAGGGTAGCCACAGTCTCCAATTGCTCCCAATTGCCTTCAGAGAGTATTGGAACATGACTTGTCGACATTGATCTCTTTTTCGTTGACTATTACTGATAGGTACTGCTCAGCTGACCTTGCAAAAAGGTCGCCTTGACGACTCTCTTGACTTGAAGAGGCACTCGTAAGCCATATCATCGGTTTGAAGAATTAAAGTCAGTTTCCACATATTCAGAATCAAGCTCACAGGAACTCCTGCAACGATCTCCAGCACGTCGGTGAGTTCGTGGATTGGGAGTGACCAATCAATCGATATCACAACATTAAATCCATGAACAGGGAACGTTAAAGATTAAAAATGAGTCATGAGCTTCGGGCAGGATGCCCTCCCACAAGACCAAACTCATGGCAGTCAGGTTTGCCATCTCTGCCAT
>NW_027042592.1:0-3922 GCF_035927105.1 Exophiala bonariae | reverse complement strand
TATTTTAATAATTATAAATTACTAGATAAATCTCTTAGTAATTTCTAATTAGTAGAAACTATTAAAATAGTAGAGAATTAATAATCTATAATAATTATTATAGTTAGATCTTCTTAACTAGATTAGAATTAGATTCTAAGTATTTAATAATATTAACTAGTCTAGAGTATAGTCTTATTATATAATAAGACTCTATTAAAGTCTAGAAAATCTTTTCGTATAAGATTTATAATCTTACTAGTTAAATAGTAATAGACCTTTCTAATAAATATTAATAGAATTTTTACTATTAATAATAGCTTAGAAGATAGTTATATTAATTTAATTAATTAATTAATAGAAATCTATCTATATTATCTTAATATACTTAATAGTTTAACTTAATTTATTAAATTATAAATTTAAAGAAATAATATAAATAAACTTAAATAGCGTTTAGTATATATTTTAGTATATAAAATTTTAATATTAAGACTATTTATAAACTATAATATAAATTTATAATTTAACTTTAGTTACTTTATCTTCGCTCTTTCTCGTATAACTACTTATTATTACTTATACTTATAAAATATAAACTTTCTACTTAGAAACTTAGTATACTTTTAGATTATAGAAAGATATATAGTCTAAGTAGTAATTTACATTAAAAGATATCTTATTAATTTTATTTCTTTAATAGTAGCTAGTAAGATTTTATTAAGATTCTCCTTTAGTACTATAGAGATATTAATAGTATAGTAGTATATATTTATTATAGCCTTAGATATCTATTTTTTTATTAATTCTAATTTAGTTCGCTTCGCTATAATAGATATCTATAAAGATATAGAGAGCTATAGTACTAAAAAATAGCTCGCCTTTATCTAAATAATTATATTCTAAAACTATATATAAAATATCTTCTCGTTAAGAGTTACGCTATAGACTAGTAGTATAATATTATAGTCTACTATATATAAATTCTTACTATTATTTAATAGAATTAGTATCGTAAGTTAGACTAAGGTTATATTAATAAATATAGTAAGCGATATAAAGTAAATATTAGTAGAATTTTTACTATTAATAATAGCTTAAAAGATAGTTATATTAGTTTAATTAGTTAGTTAATAGAAATCTATCTATATTATCTTAATATACTTAATAGTCTAACTTAATTTATTAAATTATAGATCTAAAGGAACGATATAAATAAACTAAATAGTATTTAGTATATATTCTAGTATATAAAATTTTAATATTAAGGCTATCTATAAACTATAATATAAATCTATAGTCTAACTTTAACTACTTCGTCTTCGCTCTTTCTCGTATAACTACTTACTATTACTTATACCTATAAAATATAGACTTTCTACCTAGGAACTTAGTATACTCTTAGATTATAGAAAGATATATAGCCTAAGTAGTAATTTACGCCGAAAGATATCTCGTTAACCCTATTTCTATCCTTTAAAATACTAGTCGCCTAGTGAGTAGTAGTAGGGTATTATATCAGGTGCTAAGAATAGGGAGTAAATAATTATCTTAACGCTCTCCTAGTCGCGCTACTTTCACTCGGCGCTCACCTTCCACTTACTCTCCACTCGAGCTATTGCCCTCCCTTACACCCTCGTCGCACCACCTAAACGTTTTACGAGTGATGCTCTGCTCCTAGTGCCGAGTACTCAATATAACCTAGTGCAAAGATTAGGCGCTTAAATTTAGCTCAAGCTAGACCCCCCTTAGAGGGGTAACCTTTCCCCCCTCAGTCGCCCACGGAGACGAAGATATATACCTTGTATGGTCGCTGGCAAGAAGGAAGGCCAACTTAAGCTACCTTCCTACTTTTCTACCCATAGTTACACTTTAGCTTCATTCTTGAAAACTAGACCGTTATCTAATAATCACCTTATCTCACCACCTCAGAAGCCTAATCATCATGCATCGAACCAACACAACAGATCTCCTCACAATTACGCTCCCGCTTCCACGAACGGCTACATTTAACTTTAGTCCGTCATCACCGGCGGCAGCCTCTCCTGGTGCAATTCGCATCACAATCCCGCCGTCTAGCCCCTGGCGGATGTCGATTCACTGGCACCCTTCCGAATCTAATGCCGACGACACAATTATCCCCGCTTGTCAAAGCGTAGCTTGTGTATCTGGCTCGCTTTGTGTCTATTCTTCCACCGGGGTATTCAGCAGCTCTCATAGGCTTGGTTCCGAGGGGATGAGGGTAAAATTTAAGCCTGGTCAGCGCGTGGCATGGTATCCAAATAAAAAAACGGTGTCACTTACCGTTGACCTGGTCGCCGATCATACCGTCTGGCGGAACATGGGTAGCGCTATCCTCGACAGAGACATCTTTCCGCAGTTACTTTCTACACCACTATGGCTAAGAGTATTGTTCGCGATATTAACTATTATGCCGTCCTGGAGGAATAAGCTCTTAGATCTTATACTCTGGATACAGCTTCAAACCATCTTCTTCGCCCACGACTTCCGCCTCTTCCATGGCCGTATACCTTTCACGTGGCCTTGGGTTGCACAGCCTTTTGGTGGTAGACCCCCGGCTTGGGCGACACACTTACAATGGCAAAGTGGTTATATTATCGCATGGGTGGTAATGACATCGGCTTATTGGGCTGGAACACTGTTTTTAGGAATGAAGGGGGAATATGTCGAGTACACCCCAAGAAGCGGGCACGCAGATGAGAAGTGCGAGATGTTCCATGGTTGATCTCACATAGTGTGCGAATCAGATACCTGCTGGAATTTTCATACCTAGAATTCTTGAGAAGTAGCGGTTTCAATTTCTTTATTGCTTCCCAAAAAACATCACAAAACCCAAGGTACAGGTAATTATATCACGCCTCTATGAAGAGAGAGATCTCGTACAACAAACAAACGTCCAGAATAATCATTTTAAACAAATGCAGTTTACACCGGTGCAAAGTCACATTCCGTCCGTTCCGCTTTCATACAGCTGCACTGGTATTGTTGGCCGCGCTAACGCTAAGCTCTGGGTATTGCTCTTCCGTGCCAATCTACCACGTCACACAGTCCCGGGAGAAGGAGCCGCCCTGTTTCCATAGCTCACTCGTGCCCTTGTTAATGTTACCTATAATATGGGGAACAACGATGTCAGTTTTCAGGTTGGGAAGTGGCGTCAAAGGAGGAAGAGAGAAAGGGGGAATACTTACATCCATCAATGGAATTCATCAACCTCGACTTGCACAGATCCTGGAACCCATCTAAACTTGACATCAAGCGGCGGACAGCTATTGCTTGGGTCTTCCTTAGTCGCCGACACAATCTTCCCGTTATACACGCCTTCAGCGACCCCGGGATTAATATCCCTGCACGCACTATGACTTGGATACGCAGGTGGGGATGCACAAGGAGAATGGTATGGTAATGGATCTTAGGTAGCAGTATGGTGGTCGTCTGCATCCGGATTGGTGCGTGCGAAATGGTTGGGCCTCGATGGCCGATAACAGTAACCCCGTTTGGACGTAAGTGCTGCTCCAGGCCGGGTGATGGCGGTTGAAATCGCCGGCGATGATGAGGTTCGTCTGCAAATTGCTCGAGTTTTGGGTGTGTTCTTCGATTGTCGAGTACACATGATTCTTGAGATGTATCAAGTCAAGAGGAAGCCATACAATATCTGGTTCCCGATATTTTGGAAGACAATAAGGCAGTATGAAGAACTTCCAGATATGAGTCCAATACGACTCGCGGGACTACTGGGACATGAGAACATATTAGAATTGACGTTACAGCGAAAAGAAGACTATGATATCGATGAATCGGACAGTTATGGCAGGACTGCGTTGATGTGGGCAAGTGAGTGTGGTCATAAGGAGGTAGTTGTTACGAACCAAGTCACCATAAGGTCAAGCCAAGCTCGGTGCGGGGAACGCGATAGGCAAGTCTC
>NW_027042591.1:0-4003 GCF_035927105.1 Exophiala bonariae | reverse complement strand
AACCACACAACCACACAACCACACAACCACACAACCACACAACCACACAACCACACAACCACACAGCACATACCCATGTAAATAATATAAACACACAATCACGAAGCACAGCCCTAAACCCCAACGTAATATGTCCTGTAGCACAAATTCACATTATCTAGCAGATTATGCACGTACCTGGAGCCATGATGTCATCTCAAGATCCTGCTTTGCAACGAGATATCGATCGGATGGTTCAAACGTTGCACTGTCGAGACCTTTATTCTTGCCGCTACCAACGAAATCTGCAAAATGCCGTTCGACGGTGCCAGAACCCTGAACAAACGAGAACTTACATCATCAGCGCATGGTCTCAGATTGCAAGCATTTCTCTTGAATCCTTCATCTTGTTTGTCTTCTCGTTTGGCTATGACACCATGCTCCGGCGCACCAACAACATACCACACTTGATCGCCAAACTAGGAGAAAAAGAAATACAAGAACTTGTTCAACAAAACAAAGCTTTAGCTCATCAAGCGCTCCAGCTCAGACAACAAGGTAAGCTCCAAGCCACGTGTAGAGCAGGATTGTACTGACAATAAAACGAGGATTCAAGTTACCACCATCGATTACAGTAGACGACACAGGCACAGCGGCACACACTCAAAGTGAACCTGACAACTTCGATGAAGCATTAGCCTTCCCAACCTTGAAGCGGTTGCATGACGACCCGGCATTCCGTTCGCATCTTCCAACTTCACTGGATGCATGTCATCTATCGCTGGTATCGTCACCAAGTCCGCAAACTCGTCAGGTCTGCGCAAGGCAAGGAATCCAGCTGCCTCGGATTGTTCCCGCATCTGAGTGCTGGGGTGGCGAACCTCCTCAATTTCAAGAAGTGTGGTTCCAGGCTTCAAGAGTATCCAAAAAGGGTGAGCTCCATAATGAAGGTTACCATCGTCCTCACTAACATTCAAATGACCTTCGAGTTTTTGAAAGAGGAGTACAGTCCCGCCAGCCGTTCAACGCATCCACGCTGGCATTCTCTCAGCTTGCGAAACCCGATGCCAGAAATCCGGTATGCATCATAGGTATCGAATCCCCAGAGATCACGAAGTGGAAATTCGGAAGTTGTGCGGAATTGAATCGATATGTCTCTATTCACCTGGAGCGAAGAAAGGTCCTCAATGTAACTCCTCAATTTTGCGTCGTGGAGCTGCATACAGGTATTCGTAGATCTGCGGAAGACGATGCACTTACTGACTGGCCCAGATTATGGTATGGACGGCATTTCCGCAGTTTTGGGAGATTGTCGCAAAACATTTATCCTATTTCCGCCAACTGACGATAACCTTTCTTGGATGCGACGAGAATGTCACAACCAGGGGAAGCTATGTCGAGGGCTTGAGGCTCTTCACTGTGGACTTATCACAGAGCTAGATTCCTCAAGCGCGATCTTCATCCCATCTGGATGGTCTCACGCGGTCTTCACGACGGAGGGCGGGTTTCTCGTCTCGATTGACTGCGTCACGAAACAGACTGTATGGACATTCTCCCAGTACCTACGCTATCAACTCTATCTTGAGATAGAGACGGAGCAGCAGGCTGATTGCTTTTTTCTTTTCCTGGATTGTCTGGAGGTTGCACTAGATCATGGAGAGCTTTCAACAGCATCACGGTCGTGGATGAATATTGAGAACGTTCTGCGGAAGCATTCGGTTGACAAGTGGAAACGTTCTGCACTGATATTGTGGAGAGGAGTACTGGAGAAACATTCTGATATCTTGGTGAGCGAAGGTGATGACGGTGTCGAGGAGGTGCCGCTCAAGAGGTTCTACGAGAAGCACCTAAGTTGGATTGATACCGAACTGCGTAGCCGGACGCGAAAAAGGGACTAGCGTTAGAAACTGGTCGTCTCTCATTGTCTTTGGCCCAGGAGGCCAGTTTGCAGGCGTCGAGAGATGAGCCGGGAGGCCATACGAATTTTTCGTGCACAGCGGACCAAAAGAGAGTTTTCTGCACAATATTGTGGTAAAATCTTACTCAGAATACCCTCAGACGAGGTATAAGTACTGTAATACTGCTCTGGTCTTGGACGGTTTTCAATCTCTTTATTCATCTTCCGAAAGATTATCAGAGGATGAGAGAGGAACGAGGGAGGATGTTGTTGAACTTCAATAATTGTTGTTTGGTCGATAGATTTATTGGTTGTGTGAACATTTCTCTTCATGAGACATGCCATCTGGTTGTTCAGAGCGCCGAATGCGTGTCCGGCATGCTGTGAATAGGTCCCAGCAGAGACATCCAATCGTGTGCCGAGAAATGCAATATCTGTACAAAGCACTCGACGTCTTGTATGTTCCCTGCTTGTCAATCTAGAGCATATTCAGTGGACGCGAAACTAGTCGGGTCAGCTGATACTTATGCTCTATGGCTCTAACGAAGGGTCGACGATTTTAGAGAGTGCGGAAGTTTGACTTTCATTACTATAGAAAATGAACTCTCATAACGATAGAAGTATTCGGCCAATCCGGATCTACTTTCGCACATTAGGTTCTGAGGGAATGCCCATGAACTTAACTTCCATAAACGAGCTTAGTCTTCATCGCTTGGCTGATGCCCGAGTCGCTGCCCAGATATTCCACTGGTTGAGCCTCGTCATGGCCTCAGAAGTTTTGACCGCCGTGGTGGAAAATTTTAAACTCATTGCGCGAGCCTTTCTGATGCTACATAGGGACAACCACAGTGCTTGCCCTTAATAGTCTCAATTATATGGTGCAGGAGGGTAAGAAAAATATTGGTATCGACGTGGGATTCTGTTTGACCCTGAAAGATCTGTGATACAGTGCCACACATGTCCAGGTTGAAATCCGACACCAATGTCGATGACCAATAGGTCCCTAGAGGCTCCTTGCCTCTCCACATGCTGGGAAACGTGCTGATCCCTGTCAACTGCCTCCCATAGGTCCAGGTCGTCTCTCGGCGGCGGTCGCCAATGAGGCTGCATGAATGATGTTTCAGATACGTTTCATGTTTTCCATGAGGTGGATGATCTGCGACCCTTTCAGGTGTTGTCATTAGAGTACTATGTCCATCTAGTTGGTGCGCTCGTAAAGAATCTGCAGTCGTCCATACTGAGTCTGCCCATCGCTTGCTTCCGGGTGTTGAGATTCCCACCACGTTTCAGTACGTGACCATGGTGTGTTGAATACGGGCAGGCTATTCCACCCGAAGATAGTCTGGAATACATTGCACGCAACGACTTCTACGCTTCTGGAATTGGTGCAACCACTCAATTGATGATATCTCATTCCAGTTACAACCGTTTCGGGGGAGGAGTACTATACGGTACCATAGCTATACTTTCTAGTTGGGAATTCACATCTCTGGACGCAATATCCACTCGACCGTTCGTTGCGTCCGTATAGTCGTCGGAAGAATTGCTCTATGCATACCAAACGACACGAGAAAATGCGGATATGTTGTCCAACTGAGTAGACTACCTCCATGCTTCTTTCAAGTCCCGTAAGAAGGGCCATTGTTTGTGGTGTTTGCCTAGTTAGGTGGCTAAGAGACTTGAATACACGAAATGTAGTGCTTGGAATACAACACATGAAGGGAGGCAACATAAGGTGATGGCAACCCACAGCATTGACCACGGGAAACTGTGGCGGATCAACGATTATCAGGGTCTTTGGGCATCCCCTTCCGATTTTAATTTTTCTGCCTTCGGCAAAAACTGTGACAGATGCTAGTATGGTCAGCCAGCTACGGAGAAGTACATATAAATTATGCCAAGTCAGTAAGTTAACCAGCCTTAATTGGGTAGTCGATGATCCTGCAATAGGAGCCCCGTGTTACGCCCTGCAGTTCTACTTGTATTATTTACTTAAAACTAAAATCTCAGGTCCAAAGTCTGCCTCAGGAATCAAGCCTGAAAATTTCCTACGAAGCTCTGGTAAGTGGGAGACAATCGTCTCTATAACTGAGTTTGAACTCTCCGGCCATTGAAGGGGTTCGCATA
>NW_027042590.1:0-4209 GCF_035927105.1 Exophiala bonariae | reverse complement strand
ACCATCCCGTATCCACCTATCAAGGAAACCCCTTGGTCAGACACTGTTCGCAGTTCCGATCATAACATCTACCCTTAATCTTACTCTTCAGTATACTTAGGCGTAGGTAAACGACGACGTTATTAATTTAAAGACTCAATATTCCGTTATAAGCGTTCGGAACTATCTACGAAACGACGATATCTTAATAGCTCTTCGCCCTTTCTACCTATCGATATAAGTTCGAGTATAAGTTAAATCGCCGTTGCGGAATAACTTTCTTCGCCTAAGGTTATAAATTTATCTAAGAGTAGTTAACACACTAGGGTAAGTTCTTATTGTTTTCCGTATACGTTAATAGGTACTAAACGCCTATAGGAGCTTCCTTCGAATTAACCGTTATTCTATAAGCCTTCGACCGAACCTCGTACCCTTATTAATTCTATTCTCGAAGAAAAGTTAATAGCTCTCGATAGTAAAACTTAAGATTTATAAATTCGTAGATAGGTTTTAGGAACTAAAGGCTCTAAAGAGAACGACGTGTAGCCGCTACCGATTAAACTATATCCTAATCTAGATCCTCCGGTATTAGGAGGGATTATATCGTCGGTAAAATATAAGTCGTCTTAAGAATTACTTAGATCTACTTTATCGTATAGTGAGGATCTAGATAGTATCGTATCTACCGATATAAGGTCTAACTTCTATAGTAGTCCTACTTTCCTAACTCTCTTAGAGTAATATAGAGTTTATATACGCGACTCTAAAGGCGGCCTTAATAAAGATAAACTAACGTTTTATTAGAAGCTACTCTCTACTAGCGCCCCCTACTCACTAGATATAATACTAGATAAAGCTATCTTCTTATTCTTCTCCGAATTAATTTATAATAAGTCTAAATAATAGCTTATAGAATATACATTTATCCCTTTTCCCCGCACTAGAGCTTCTAGCGCTTCGCGAGTATAATAAATTTAAAAGTCTTGGTCTTATTAAAGGATATAATAACTAGCTACGCGCTATTTTTCCGTCTTACGGGAAATACCCCTAATTAGATTGTACGATAGCTTTTAAGTAGGAAAATTTCTCGCGAGAAGAGCTTTAGAAGTTAGGTATTACGATTAGTTTACTCTTTAAGTATATAGCTCGCGATAATATATTCGTCCTATTTATAATACGTAAAGCTAAATGCGATAGATAACCTCTCGAAATCGTCGACCAATAGAATATCTATAGTATAAGTATTACTCTTAAGGGCGTTATTAATCTATTTCGAAGAGCGAGCTATTTAGAAATACTAAATAGTAAAGCTCTTAGACTATTAATATCTTATAATAATAATACTATAAGGATATATACGTACTATATAGTAATTAACACTTAGGAGCTAGATAACTTAGATCGCTAATAGATACTAAAAATTATAGCGACGAAGTATCGAATAAATCTAGGCTAGGTAATCTTAAGTAACGATAGAGATAAAGATTAGTGAAAATCGTACGATTTCTTTTATAATATATATCGGAAGTTCTCTAAGCGCTATCTTAAGCGGATTAAAGATATAATTACTCTTCTACCTAACCCTATAGAAGCGCTATTCTAGTCTACTCGTATTGTAAAGGAACTTAGTTAGGACCTATAAGCTAGAGATAACGTTTTTAAGAAGCCCCGAAATAGCGATATTAATAGAGAACTTTAGAATAACTAGCTAGACTTAAGAGGTAATTAGAAGAGTAAAAAGAGGCTAGCGATAGGCGAGAGGAGAAGAGTAAAAGGCGAGAAGAGGAGAGTAAAAGTCGCGAGTTCGCTCTTTAAGTATAACTAGATCGTCTATTGCGCCTACTAGAAAATAAAGAGTAGATAGTTATAGTCTATAGACTAAAAGTTAAGTGGTATATAGACTAGTAAGCTATTTAGGTATTTCTTTAACGTCGATTATCCCTAATTAAAAATTAAAAATATAAAAATACCTAAGTACGAATAATACTATTCGCTATAGTTAAGACTAGAGATTATACTATAACGAAGATAATTTTATAAAAGAGGGTATATTGTTAAATAATAGCTACTTTAGCTTAAAAGAGAAAAGAAAATCCTATTAAGTTAATAACTACCCTATTCTTTAAGATTAGAGAATTAGGAGAGATATAAGTTTAGAATAGTTTAAGAATAAATAACTTATATCGAGAAAATTAAGGAAGAATATTCTAACTAGAAAGTATTAGGTAGGCTTTATTCTAGTGTAGAGTTAAATTATATCTTATAAATCGTATCGTAAATTTAGTATATATATCTACGTAAAGTGCTCTCGCACTATTCGCCTCTTTATCTCTAAGAGCGAGAGGCTATTTTAGATAGTAAAATATCGCTAGAGATAATATAGAAAAGAAGATTATATACTATATAGTTATCTAGCTATATAGCTATATTATTATATAGTTATATAGTAAATTTTTTTTATATCTTTTTTATAACTAATTTTTTCTAAATTATAGTCGATTCTAGCTACTCTATAGTAAGTAGCTATATAGCGATATAAGTATAAGTACTAGTAATTTCCCTCTCGAATCGCTTTATAATCTCTACTTCTACTCGAGCTTTATAATCTCTATTTCTACTTAAAAGGCGAGAACTAACTATACTATAGTCTTCTAACTAATATATATCTTAAATACTTATTCGACCTTTCTACCTAATAAGACTAGATAATATATAACTAGATTAGAATTAGACGAGCTAAATATTATAGCGAATAAAGTAGTAGGCCTATATAAGAGATCTTATTATAATTCTATAAGTATACTACTTTATATATATTCTAAGTTAAGCTTCTAATAAGAAGATAATAAGAAACCCATTTCTCGCGCTAAATATATTCTAGAAGATATAAGTCTTAAGAGATATAATAAGATTAATAATTAAGTCTAAAGGAGTAGTTCCTAGTATAATTAGATTATTAAGTAGATAAAGCTAAAATAATAGGAACTTAACTATTAGCTAAAAGAAAGTATCTATATTAAATATCTTATATTATCTATTAAGCGATATTTATCTCGCTAAAGTAGCCTAAATATTATAGGTAGCTCTATAGACTACTTAAAGAGATAAGATTAAGAGATAAATGTTATTACTAGAACTATCGCTAGAGTTAAGATTAGTTAGTTAGAAAGAACTTAAGATAGTACTATAAGCTTTATTCTCTATTCCTTTAAACTTATCTATTATAATCTAGCTTATAATTACTATTAATTCTCTTAGCTTTTATAAATAACTTAAGTATCTTATTTATATATACTTCTAAGTCTAACTTATTATATATAAAATTTAAGAGATTTTAAGTATATAATAGTATATAATATATCTTGATCTAGTCTAGATTTTAAGATATAAGAGTAGCGATTTAGTTAGATCTAAAGTCTAGATAATAGACTTTTAAGACGAGATTATACTAAGTATAGGCGTTTTATTCTTTAGTCTATCTCCTTTCGCTCTTCTCGAGAAGAACTAAGCTTAATTATAAGTCTTTTAAGTTATATATAATAAATTAATAGAGCTTATAATAGACTAGATTAAATTAAGTTACTAGATTAATAGCGTAATTTTTATCTCTTAGCTTAATAAAAGAGTAACTTAAGAATTATAATATAATATAATAATATAGTAAGCTTATTAAGCGCTTTTAGTAGCTTACTAGTTCTTCTAAATACTTAAAGTTCTTAAAGAAGAAATATAGAGAAGAAATATATTAAGAAAATTCTTATAGATTTTAAAGAATACGATTCTATTTAGAAAGACTAAAAGAATTAAGTATTATATTAATTTATACTAGTAATTTTAATAACTTTCTATTTAAGAGTAAGTTCGCTAAATTACGCTCCTTAAGTTACTTAATAATCTAGTAGTTAATCTTTTAGAGATTATTAAGATTATAATCTAGTAAATATAACTATAAATTATAAATATATATTAAGTATTATATAGTCTTCTCGTTACTTTTTAATTATAATAAGTATTCTACTATTTTAGTCTATATTCTAGAAGCTAGTATAGATATTAGCGCTAGTTTTTAAAATACTATACTAAGATTTCTTTTAGTAAATAGCTTTTTTAATTCTTCTCGCTTATTAGTTAATTAAATCTAAATCTACTACTAATTAATTATTTTAGTCTTAATTCGCTTATCATAATATAAGATATAAAAATAAATCTTATTAATACTTAATACTTACT
>NW_027042589.1:0-4285 GCF_035927105.1 Exophiala bonariae | reverse complement strand
CCTATAAATATCCGGCCGTGTGCGGGTGACCCGTACACATATAAAATGGTGCCAAGAAATGAACTTGGGGTCTTGGCTACACGGGTGTCCCATACACACCAAAATCTCTAAGGGTTAGGGTTATACTTTCATACTACCACAGCATTATCTCACCGTCAATTATCATCAAGTTTAGTGTTGTAGATTAGTCGCAATGACAATAAGTCGCAGTTCACCAAGTCTGAGCTCACGGAACTCCGTGGTGGGTGGACAATCTGAATGTTCAACTTCTCACCGCCAGGAAATCCAGGCTCCCCGCTATCTGCGTACACTTCCAAAGTATGGTGTGATTCTTTGCACTGAACACCAAACTTGCTATACTCCCAGCAATATTCGAGAACATCTTAAGCGAAAGCATGATGTTAAGGGAAAACGCGCGAGAGAGATCCAGGCGTGGATCGCAGATCAAAATATTATTTCCACAGTTACTCACCCCACCGACTATAGTCTGTTTATCTCAGGGCTGGCACAAGTAAGGGGTTACTTATGTAGCACCATCTCTTGCAATTTTCGGTCTGTTAGTGAGCAGAATATACAGAGACACTGCAGTAAGGCCCATCATCTGGATAGTCGACAAAAACAGCGAATTCAGAAAGCATATTCACGAGTTACTCTCCAAACACTGTTTATCGCCAAACCGGAATATTTTATTGTCAATCTGGACAACTCTACTGTACCAACATCTTCCCTACCAACAACGTCTCATGTAACAGCAAATATATCAGCACCGCAAACACCCATACGATCTAGCAGTCAACAGCATCAACTGTACAACACCCCCAGTGTATCATCAGCAATTTCCATCCGCATTCGTGACGCCGAAGAGAGACGCAAAGAACGATACCAACAAGTGGGTGAGCCCGATCATGTATCAGAGCTCACACCATGGAACCGTGTCAGTGGTTACGTGGGCCATCTCGCTGGCATTGATGGCGCTGCCATTGAAGCAGCATTAGCAGTGCCCCGACAGCTATACGATGACATCCGTTTGCATCATTTCATCTCTTCTGTCCGTCGAGTTCTCCACAAGGCTTATCAACTGGTGCCAAGCTTACATCACGTGGACGCCAAAAGACTCAATACTTTCCAAGTGGGCACCATGTCTCAAGACCCATTCCAACCCGTGCAGAACAATGAATCTTTGAATGATTATATAGTGGTGTATCAACAGCTAACTTGTTATTTTATCCATGTACAAGAGGGGGTATTTGGGCGTGATGTTTTTACCATTACTCATGAGCAGGACGAATTTTTACATTCCGCATGGAATATAATTGAGCAAATAACAACCATCACCAACACGATCCAACACCACAGCCGGTTGAACAGCAACGAAGAGGATAGTAATGATCATGAAAGCAATTCTGATCGTGAGGAAGAGATGAGTGATAATACCATTTATGATCTTGAGATTCAGCTCGATGAGTCTATGCTAGAGTTTCTCGCTGCGCTCGTACAACAATCCAGCGATGACAAGTTTGAGAGTGCTGTTGCTTCATTCTGTGCCGCCAAAGGCTGTCAAATTACCGTGGATGAGCCCAAGCTCATTACATGGAAGACCGAAGCAGATGCCAGTAAGCTGTTTAGTCAACTCATCTACTGCTGTCAATTGGTTATTTTGCAAAAGGCACGAAACACTGCCAATGAGTTAGGGTCAAAGAGTATTGAAGAGCCACTAAAAGAGCTTTGTGTCCAATGGATTTTGAGTGACAGTCGTGGTCCCATGGGTACGCTATTAAATTGGCGACTCTACGCCATGAAGGTGGCCGCCACAAGTATACCACCCGCGATGGTGCAATGGGACAGCGACGGAGTCAATCTCGTCTATAATGATCTCCGATACGGCATTCCCGACTTGTCACAGGAAATCGTGTACAATCTTCAGCAGGCACAGGAGATCTTTGAGGAGGAGTTGTGTCTCGGTGCCACCGACATTCCCACTTATGAAATTCAAGACATTCAAGACAATTGGGCGAACAGCTTTCCCGGCTACAGCTTTGTCAGTGACAGTCGCAATGCGATATATTTCGAGGACCACCACAGCTGGCTCGTCAACCACATCGCCGGGAATCCCGAACTGACAAAGATTGTCTTTCACACCGAGCAAGAGGAATATGCTCCCGGTGAATGGCCCGTCCGATCCGAGTTTGCACGGCAGTTTCAGATTTCCAACGACAAGTTTTTGGGACATCTATGTGTGCTGGTGCATAAAGGCTCTGGACAACCCGCGCGACGAAACGAGTTTCTCAGTTTGCGGTGGTGCAACGGCTCCATGGCCCGACGGAATCTTCGCATCATCAAAGGACAGCTCGCTTTCATCATTGATTATCACAAGTCACAAACTCGCACTCACGCATCCCGATCTCCCGTCCGATTTATTTATCCCGCGGTTCATCAGCTGGTTCTTCGGTATCTGGTACTGATCAATCCATTTCGAGAACTTCTCTCTCAGACCGACATTCCACGAATCGTGAGTGACTATTTATGGAGTCGGAGTGATGGGAAGCCGTGGGATGAGGATCACTTTACACAGACACTACTCAGTACTAGTCATCGCTGTCTAGGTCGAAAGGTTTCTGCGCAAGCGTGGCGCCAGATCTGTATCTCCATCGCCGTCAAGTGTTTCAGCGGGCAAAGATACGAAGCCGATCTAGATTTGCCAGGAAATGATGATGATCTTCGCACTGAGACTTTAAATGCTGACGGAGTCACATTGCCCGTCTCGTTTCACGCTCAGTCGGCCCATTCCGCGAATACAGGTAATCGTGCGTACGCGATCTCCGTCAACTTTGACGGTAAGCTGACCGATGCTGGGATTGATGTCTACTTGTGGACAAGTAAACTCTGGTGGACATTATTCGAAGAAGCGGTCGACGCCAATCTTCGAGGTAAACGTCCACGACCACTGTCCACGTCAGGTATTACATCATCTGTGGTCAAACGAGTAGCACATCGGGTTCGTGGTGCCCGTCATCTTCGTCGTTGGGGCAGTGAAACCGTCATGACCGCTCTACAACGGCTGTATCAAGATCCCGACGCATGTTTTCGGTCTCCCATTCAGAAAGATATGGTGGAATCTGTTGCTGCTCGACATGCCGAGATTATTATTGTGCTCGCCACCGGGGGTGGTAAGAGTTTAGCATTTCTCGTTCCGATCTTCTTCCCGCAAGCCGCCACCACCGTCGTGATTGTTCCACTGGTGGCGCTCAAGCAAGACATGGTTCGGCGATGTTGGGATGCCGAAGTCGAGTTTGCTCGATGGGACGGTCACGGTAGCAGTGATCGTTACCAAGGTATCCCACTCTTGTTTGTTTCTACGGAGCAAGCCGTCACCGAAGCGTTTCACCGATTTCTGGGTATGATGGATGCCAGTGGACAACTTGATCGGATTGTCTTTGACGAGGCCCATCTGATTTTGACGGCATCTTCGTACCGGCCCAAGATGGCGCTTCTACGGCGGTTACGGGCGTATCATTGTCAAGTTGTATTTTTATCTGCCACACTGCCCCCGACACTGATGCAAGACTTTACGCAACGGATGCTTTTGGAGGAACCACACACGATTCGTGATATCACATTTCGGTCTGATCTTTCGTACCGTGTCCAACCCGCGCGCGAGAGGGGCGATTTTCAGGATCATACCATTCAATATGCTCAGCGAGCCATCGCCACGTTTGAGAAGAACGAGAGTCGAGCTCGTCTCATCATCTACGTCGAAGACCGTGATCACGGTCGACAGTTGGCCGAGAAACTGGAGTGTGAGTGCTATTTTTCCGACTCCGGGACCGCGGAGGAGAAGGCACAAGTCATGGCGCGCTGGCGGGAAGGCGTGTTTCGCGTGGTCGTCGCCACCAGTGCGTTTGGGATGGGTGTGGACTATGCTCATGTCCGATTGGTGATTCATCATGGATTGCCGCGAGACGCGATCAACTTTGCGCAAGAGGTGGGGCGGCTCGGTCGTGATGGCGAAGGAGGTACTAGTGTGATTTTGTTGCCGTTTTCACACCGTGGCATCGACGATGAGACTTGGATCCATCAGCAGCATACCACGCGGGTTAGTGAGCGAGTGATGCAACGGTATGTCAGCGGTAGTCGTTGTTTGTGGGCGACATTAAGTCGGTATATCGACGGGGCTCCGTACATGCAATACTGTGGAGAGGAGAGCCCGTGTAGTATCTGTCGCGCACGGAGGCAATGTCATCAGAACGGCGACACCGATCACACTTTATACTGGGACCATGTTCCC
>NW_027042588.1:0-4362 GCF_035927105.1 Exophiala bonariae | reverse complement strand
CCATCCCGTATCCACCTATCAAGGAAACCCCTTGGTCAGACACTGTTCGCAGTTCCGATCATAACACCTTATTCGAAATAAAATTAAGATAGTAGTGGCCTTACTACTAGCGCTATAGTCTCTTAAGCCGTCGACATACGCCACTCCTTATAGGACAAAAGATTTAGATATTCTAGTTAGCTAGATTTTCGCCTAGCGCTATAGTCTCTTAAGGCGCTAACTTACGCTACTTTCTACAAGAGAAAAGATTTAGATATCTTAGTTCGCTACATTTTCGCCTAGCGCTATAGCCTCTTAAGGCGCTAACTAACGCTACTCCTTACGAGATAAAAGATTTAGATATTCTAGTTAGCTAGATTCGCAGTAGGTATTGCGGTAAAGTCGCCTTATTCGAAAAAAGGTTGAGGTAGTAGCGGTCCATTATATACTATAGTAAGTAGAGAAGAATAGCGAAGGAAGTTAAAAGAAGAGAAAATTGGTAATCTAAGTAGGAAAAGTTTATTACTTATATACTAGAGGTTCTAAACCCTAGCCAAAAGGACCCGAACAATGGTATACCATTGTTGGTGGTGCCAAACTACAGCGAGTTAGCACGGGACGGGAACTAACTGAAGATGGCTAAAGTGGTATAGGATTGTGGTATAGGATTGTTTTCTCAGGTAGAGACTTCGCGGGGTGCAATCTTCATGATTATTACATCGTTCGAACGAGCTCGTCGAGGCTATACGAATGCGACCATTTGCAAAGCTGTAGGTGCTGTGGTGGTGGAGTTCTGAAAGTGATGTGGTAAGGTAGGGTTGCGCGAGCTTTGCGTTAGGGTAGCGTTTACCATACCGTAGTACGGCGGACCTTATTAACTTAGCCTCGTCACCTCAGCCTTATCCAGATATCCCCTAGTGATCCTACGATTTTCCTAACTATAGTCTTAACCAGCGCGATAGCTTGGGCGTCGTGCCCAAAAAAGTCCAACCATACTAGGAATTGAACTAACGACCTTGGTGAGGTATATATATTTGAGTTACCCAAATTTGGTCAATAATTACTCTTTCTTCCTGACTAACGAGGGGCGACCTATACTACTAGCTGTGACTTTGTCCGACCTTTAGGTGGTATAAATTGAGGGGCCTTACTAGGGTTACGAGACTAATCGCTATGCTATGCTCTTGCCGACTAGCTTTCCGAATTAGAATCTAGGTAAAGGTAGTAGGGTCGTCGGGAGGCTAATAGATACCCTTCGGGAGCTACTATGAGCTACCTTAAGACTCCGACTCAGTGAGATAGTTGCGATGAGTAATTAGCGGGGGGTATACCCTTCGTAGGCATTCACCGCGTTGTACACCGCTGAAAGTGCTTCAAACCCACCAAGGACGTACATGAGTAGACTTAGTGGGTCTCGAGCTTCAATAAGCACTTTGAATGGTTCATCCTCGACGCGAATTGGTGGAGTAAGTGGCGCGTGAGGTTCATTGGCCAGTTCATGGATCACTGGAGGTGCATGTGGGCTTGCAGCACAAGTTTCGAGCACTTGGACACTGTTTTTTCTGCTTTCTTTTTACTATAGCGGCTAAAGGAAGAATAGCTCATTCTTTTCGTAGTATTCTTTTGGTAGAAATCCTACCAGAACATGGTTTATCTTGAGATAGCGATAAATTCTAGCTCTGTTGATAAATAGCTCAAAGGCAGGCTGTACCACTAAAGTCACCAGCCCTGAAAACACCCCAACCCTCTCAGTGGTATTTAACCAGCCCTGTTGATGATTGTCCTTCATACTCCCCTAGTATTATGGTCACCACTCCCAGGATCCATCACCCCAGCTCCTGTATCTCCCTAGACCAACAGCATTGGGAGGTCCACCTATCACTGAAGTACTGGTTTTCGCAAAACAACCACAACCCCTGCCTGGGTCGCAATCGCCTTGACCACTGGTCGCTCCGGTTGTAGGTCATTTCCCAGTCGGTTCTGGGTAAAGGCAGGATGCTGCGCTTTGAATTCCTCCACCAGGCCTTGGTAGAGTTGATCACGAGCTACCATCCGCTTCTCCTTCAACGCCTCCTGCGACACAGACAGACCACCCGCCAGCTGTTGGGCCTTAGCCTGAACGCGATCTGTCCAGTTCTCATACCCTCCCTTGACCATGTTCGGCAAGGCCTCAGAGGAGACCACCTCAAAACCCAGTTCCAACGCCATTGTGCGGATATAGTCTCGCGCCCGGCGAGTAGCCTCTGCGGTACCCACCCATCGCTTCTAACGACGGGTGACACCCAGTACCTTGTTTTGACTGTCGCTGAACCAACCCGTGAGAATCTCCAAGGTCTGCATCCCATTCTCGGGATCTGGCACTGTTATGGTGATGGTACCACCCGGCTGGAGGACGTGCCGCTTGAGAAAGTCAAGCCATGGAGCCCGTTGATCATGGGCGACGTGTTGGAAAGCGTTGAGGATGAAGACACGGTTGAACTTCATTCCTGGGACAGTAGGCTCATCCAAGTGGCTGATGTGCTGGACCACCAGACTGACTTGAGGGTTGGAGGGGTTGGCCAAGTTATTTAGGCGGACCACTTCCTGGATATGGGCCATGACTGTCTGTGAATCCGTCATGTCTGAGAGTGCCATATAGTAGGCTGTATCATGAACGTAGGCGAGACTGGGGTTGACTGAGTAGGAGACCGGCCCATACTTGCTCGACAGCCAGGGCAGAAGATACAACTTTGCTGGCTGAAGACTGGCCTCAAACCCCATGACAAAGCCTGCACCTTGCTCAATCGCATACTTGAGCGCATCGCCATTCCCAAACCCCAAGTCCAGCACTGTGTCCCCTTGTTGAACATGGAGCTTTGGCTTGATCACGCTGTTGAGGTCATCCGCCGCCCAGGCAAAGTTGAAATACCACACCGGGGCCTGTGGGCCATATGACTCCTTGGCCTGTGTGAATGTCATGACTGTATCTTGGTGGTGGCTCGACATCTTGAAGAGTTGGTGTCCAGGTCGAGTTGAAGGGGGATGACTTTGATTTGGAACTGTTGGAGTTGTTGGAGTTGTTGAGTGATGGGGAGAGTGGGAGAGTGGCTGAAGGAGAGGATAGAAGGATTGGTGGTTGAGTCAATTGAAAGTGGGAGAATGAGAGATGTCGTGTAGAGGAGGATGAGAGGATAAGAAGATGAGAAGATGAGATGGGGATCCAGGTGATTTGAGGAGAAGATGATTGGTGACTAGGTTGGTCAGTCAATAGGTGGAGGAGAGAGATTGAGTCAGTCAACTGTGAGAGATGTGGTCAGCAAGGGAGAAAGTCTAGCTCACCAACCAAGGCCAGAATGATATGGAGGAAGGTTCTGGGGAGAGAGGCACTTACTGTGGCTGTTGATCCTATCAATATCACCGATTTTGGTGTTAAGGTCAGTTTTTCTGCACCTTTAGACTGCGCAGCAGATTCTTTGAGCGCCTGAAGAGAGATCTTGGTGAGAACTCAAGGCCGTGGCTTTGAATGAATTGAGAAAGAAAGGAAAGAAAGAAGGGAGATCTGTGAATGACCCTGGTGGCCAAGAGGCGAAGAGAAAGGGACCCGTAGGTGGTTTGGTGGAGAAACAGGATCAGGATCAGTCCTGGAAGTCTGTGGGCAGTTCAACTGAAGAACCAGAGAGAGAGCAGATCTCAAGTTGATTGATGTCAATCACTTCAAGCTTGGAGGGGAGCGGTGGATAGGTCGCAAGTAGGAGATCAGGGAAAGAAAGGTCGTGGACTTGTTGAAAGCAGGAGCTGGCGGGAGACAAAGACACCTCAAGACGACAGAGGAAGAGACAGAGTGCGAGTGGTAGTGGAGAGGAAGAGAGAAGGAGGGTGGAGAGGCCTCTTCTTATACCTTGGCCATTGACGCACATGCGTCTTCACCCCCAGGCAGGTTACCCGATGTGGCGAGGCACTCAGGGTCCATGTGAAGTTGGACTGCCTGTGAAAGGACCTTTATGTGACAGGGTGAGGTCTCGAGAGAGGTGAGGTCTCAAGAGAGGTGAGGTCTCAAGAGAGGTGAGGTCTCAAGAGAGGTGAGAGATTGACTGGAGGGAAGGTCCTGACTGAGCTAGGGATTCGCGCCAAGTTAAATATCATAGAGAGAGACAGTCTGACCATACATTACCAGGGTCATCAGAGGAGAATCAAGATACGCGGATTGTCTATAGGAGAGGAAGAGAACAGGAGGGTGGAAAGGGCCCTACCTCACCTTGTCCCTTGGCCAACAGCGCACATACGTATTCATCACGAGGCAGGTAACCTAGAGTGGTGAGATACTCAGGGCTCCTATAAAGGTACACTATACGTGAAAGGACCCTTGTGTGATGAGGTGAGGCCTTGAACAAGGTGAGTTTTGGA